>NW_008795036.1:945790-973288 GCF_000699145.1 Aptenodytes forsteri
GGCCTGGGGTAAGTTGGGTGCAGTGACGGCCCGGAGGTTTCCCCGGCTCCTTGCTGGAGCAGGTGTCCGTCCCCTTTCCGGCAGAGCTGGAAGTGTCGGCAAGGCCGCTTCCCCGCGTCGTGCTGGGTCAGCTCCGCGGGCGGCCCGGGGGCTGGCTCGCGCTCTCGCCTCTGTTCATGTAGGGCTTGTAGGTTCGCCCCGCCTCCCACCTCACCGCCGCGGTCCGGAGTGGGAGTGTGCTTTTCTTCACAAAACCCCGTCGTGTTCTTGTTACAAAGGCATACTTTGCTTTGTGCATGCCTGGCTGTTGCCGCTGTGTGTCGTCCGTCCCAGCCCATGCGTGCATTTCAGTCCCGGGAAGAAGGGGGAAGCTTGAAAAAAATTCGGATTAGTTTTGTTTCGGGGTGTGCGTAATCTTCTAGTGGCTTTGTGTTTCCTGAGGGAAACTCTTGGAGAAGAATTGTTTCTTTCCACGCTGTACTTTAGATCTCAAGTTAAAAACATGATTATTAGCCTGGAGATTTAAAGGTTGAATGTAACTGAAGGTGAGGCACAAATGAAAATTGGAATATGGATGACCTTTAAATAGGTGGAACAAGAATATGAATGATATTGTGAGGCTAAAATAATAGTTTGCAATATTTTTGCAATTTGCCTAGATTTTCCTTATCATCTAAAGATCAAATATGGACCCTGAAGCTGAGATAAAGAAGCAAGTAAACCCTTTCTACTGCAATGTAAGTATTCCTTTCTGAAAATTGTAAATAATACGAAATAATTTTGGTAGAACAAAGTTGGCATAAACCAAGTGTGAACTTTTTTTTTTCTCTCAAGCAAAATAAATAAATAGCATTGGAGTTGAACCTATTTTGCTGTCTTTGTCATGTTTGACTTGGATGCATGTCAGGAACTAACTAATTAAAATGAGTAATTTTAATAATATTATGTTTCTAAATAAAGGCATTCTTTTAAAGTGGAAGATTAAACTGCAGCTCCTGTTCAGAAAAAAAAATTTCTAATTTATCTGGTTCTCAGGTTTATTGCTGTTGTTTTTAAGCATCTTGGGTTTTTTAGAGGAGAAGAAAATATTTGGACTGCCTTTGTTCATTCACGTGAATTTAAACCTAATCTGCTCCTGTTCTGAACCGGCCCAGGCATAAACCAGCTGTGACTGGAAAACTTCATATGCACATGAGTGAGGCAGGCCCCAAACTGATGAGAGTGTGTTAGTCTGGATGCAGCACTGAGGACAACTGGCTCATCTTAGACAGGTGTACTGGCTTGTTACAATTATGCCTTGCCTCTAGTTCAGACTTGGTTAATAGTTTGTGAGGAAGATCTTGGATCTGTCTTTACTTATTCACACAAAAATATGCTATGAGATAGCTGCAGGATTCTGGAGACATCTGAAATTTTTCTGTGATGTGGAGATTCCTTCCCATTACATGGTATTTGGGTGGTCTTGGAGCCTCATAAAGAAAAGATCTAGAAGCTGCTTTAGTTTGTCTTTGGAGGAACAGTACTTTTGTAGAACTTACATATACTGACATTTCAGTAGGAGATTTGTTTTGTTTTGATATCGGTGGTATTTTTTTCTGTTGGTTTGTGTGCAATGCTAGAAATACTTTTTCTCTTTAACCTAGATTTGCAAAATCTGGTGTGCTTCTGCATTAAACTTGCAGACTCACTTCCTTGGATTCAAACACAAGACGGTAAGATCAGTTTTTGAATGTACCTTTTGTCAGATTTTACAGAATATGGGTTTGAAATCTAATTTTTAATGTAGTGTTAAAATGTGCAGTTTCAGATATTTAGCTAGTTTTGTTGCTTTACTATTTTGTTCACTGCAATAAAGTAGAACTTAGTTTTGTACATTAGTCCTATCAGAAAATGTTACAACTTTGTGTCTCGTATTCTGGATTAGTAAAGACAATACATGAGAATACATGGCTGTTAATAAATGCAGAATGGAATTATTTAAATCATAGACAATATAGGAAAAAAGATGTAGATCTCTTTCAAGTTTCATGTAATTATCTATTCACCTGAGATAATCTGTGGTGTTGGTGTTAATCTAACATATTTTATAAATAATAAAATGTTTGCATTGTTATTTTTTGAATCTTAAGTGTCTGTCTTTCTTCCTTGTTGGTTGATGACTTGCAAAGCTAGGTTGAAGAAGCACTGAAAGCTCACGGCATTGGTAAGTGCAAGATTTTTTACTTCCTACTCTGTTCTATACATATACCTTTTTCCCCACCCCAATGTAGTTGTTTATGAAACAAACAAGAAAAAGACGTTCTCAAGACTTGTGCTTTAAAAGGTGTCTTGTGTTCTTTAATGACATAACTATCTAATTCTACAGAAATCAATCAATAGTGTGAGCAAGAGGTATGCAAAGTTTATTAAAAAGCACTAGCTACAGTACTACAAATCACCTACATTAAAGTTTTGAGAAACCTTAAAGAATTCAAGACCTTAGAGACCTTCAAGATTTAAAATATATTTTAAAAAACTATGCTTCTTAAAGCATGTAGAAATACTTTTTTCTGTATATAATTTATATTTGTTTTTTAAAAGAGCTTATACTTTTAATAGGTTTAATATATCATTAAACCTTCTCCAGGTCTTTATGAACTGGTCCAGTTCCAGAAGGAATGAAGGTCTAACAGGTTTCTATTTACAGGTTTCTACAGTGCACTGCTCCTAGAATTTGGTTTGAAAGTTGGGGCCCAAGTATACATAGTCATTGCACCTACCCAGTCTGGGAATTTTTGTACAGACTGTAAAGCAAATTTAAATATTTAGCAGCTGGATGCTGCTGAAATGGATGCTCTGAAATGTTCAGAGGTGAATCGGCAGATAGTCGTCATGTCTTTCTATTTCTTTTTTTTTTTTTTTAAAGGATTAGTTGGCCACTAAAAAACTTGATGAGTTCTAGTGACCAGAATATGATTTGTGTTATTAAAGTCTTTGTAGGTTTATCTTCATAACACTTTATTTCTTTTCTTTTACTCTTCTGATCTTTTGATTAAGATCATTTCAGAAGGTTGGTGGTAATGCAGCTAGCATTAAGTAAAATCTAATTGGCAGGAATGAGCTGGCAGCTTCATCAGTTGTCAACACAATATAGTTTGTAACTTAATCTGCATGAAAACTTTTCTTGAGTATTTATCTCTGTAATCAAAGCATATGTGACTCTTTCTGATGTCACATATCTGAAGGTTGAAGCCTTCTGACTCCCACCTTCTATTTAGGGTTTATTGTAAACCTTATGCTGAACTTCTTATCAATATCTGATGTTTTAGTAAGAGACTACTTGCAACAGGAGAGTAACAGGGTTGAGGGATATTTAAGAGACGAAAAAATGAAATTTGCCATTAGCTGGCGTTGTTTCAGGTACTGCTTTATTTATTTATTTATTTATTATCATGTAGTAAAATGCTGAGCTTTCTGAATTTCTGAAATTCTGTTCTTCTTGTTGTCCTATAGTGAGTGCATTAAGTGTCTATTCAAGGAATAGCAACTTGCTTCCTTTGTGTGCTTGGCATTCCAATCCCAAACATGCAGAATCTCATCTCGTACTGATGTCGTTCTCTCTCCAGGTTCCTCAATGGCAGATCATGTTATGTCATCATCTCTGTCTTACCTTTCTCAAGGTTCTGCAGCCCCAGCCCTATTACATGCCATATGTGGATAGAAAAATATATTTGACTGGGGAGAGGATAGCTGCAAGAACTTTTCAAAAAGATGGGAAGGTTATGGGCTGAGTCAAGTGCCCTGACAGGCAGCATGTGGGCTGGCAGTTTAAGCACCTCAAGTTCAGTGGATTTAAACTGAATTGCTGTGATGTATTGGATTAAAGTAGTCCTGAAATTTATGAAATGCAGCTTTGTTCATTATAGAATAAAAGACATTTGCACCGTGGTGAATCAGTCAGGCTTTTCCCTTGTTGAAGGTTGTCTTCTATATAAATTAAATTACAGACAAAATTACTTACAGCTTAAGCCACTGTTTAATAATTGAATTTTGTGATGTGTATTTGAACTCATGTTGTGTGATAACTAGTGGCTTCGTTGGTCTTCCTCTCTGTCTGCTTTGTCAAATTGCCTGACATTAAATAACTTTGTTATTTTTTGGTGTAAATTTTTTTTTTGACCACTTTTTTCAAAACTAAACATGGCTTATTTTTCTCATGCCAGCAAAAGCTCAAAGAGTTTTCTTTAAAGAAATCCAGTATCATACCAAATTGTTTTTTGTACTTAAAATTTTATTTCCACTTCTGGTTTGTTTTTATTTAGTTAAAACTGCAAGTGGCTCAGGGGAGCAAGTGAAAACACCTGTAAAACTTCCTGATTATGGTAAGAATGTTTAATGAAAAAAAAAAAGAAAAAGAAAAGAGGGAGAAATAAAATGTTTTGAGGTACAGTGTTACAAGTCATGTCTAGACCTTAGCAGGTCATTGGGAGTTCATTTCTGTTCATTGTATTTTCCATCTGCAGTAATAGTTTGTAATAATACTTAAAACAATATTTGCAAACAAAATGCTATAAAAAGAGTAAAAATAAGATTGGGGGGATAACGTTTTTCAATAACTGACTTAATTTGTGATGTGGGGCCATGTATGAACAGGGATTCACTTGAATGTGAATTTCTTGGCATATTTTCTCTAGGCCAAAGGTGAAACTCAGGAGTTAATTTCATTTTGGAGGGGTTTTATGATGTGACTTGAGACTTTGAAGACTGATTGATAGATGGATGATGTGGGATTACATAAAATTGATTTTATCTTACAGTGCAAACTGAGCCAGAGAGGTTTCATGGACAGACCTTGGAAGAACAGCTTAATACATGTAAAGATTCAGAACCTGCACTTGGTGAGGGTTTTTAATACTGTAATTGTTTGCTTGTGTGGTGTTTATCTTTAAAGAGTATTGAGTAATTTGGTTTTTTAAATGTAAAATTAGATAATGTGTAATAAAATCTTACTAAGTTTACACTGAGTACCTTATAGTATGGTATGAAAGTGACTGATCTTAGTAACAAAATCATTGGATTTGGCCTGGAATATTTTTTATTAGGGTAGATACCACAGGTAGAAAGTATACTCTAGAAACAATCTAAGGTGATATGATAGAAAGGAACTTTGACTTAAATGATTGTTACTATTCTTTGCAATTTAACTGCCAATCCCGTGAAGGGAAGGGAGAGTGGAGTGGACAGGAAAAATAACTACAAGGCATGTATTAAAATACATTCCCTTCTAAAGTGTTACAAAAGAATTGTTGCTATTAATTTTTTAGGTGATTTAAAAAAAAAATTTGTCAAGTTCTATGTGGTAAACATAAGGCATCTTAAAGAAATTCAGTTTTGTACCCTTGGTGTTGAGGAAGTCTAGACACCCAAAAGATAAGATAACAAAATAATGATGGTTCTGAAAATCTTGATTCGTGTGTTTGGCATGCAATAGTAATAGTTTCCTTTTAATGTCTCTTGTAACTAGCACTGATTATTTGTTTCAGCAAACATCAAATCTCCTAACTTTTTTTTTTTTTTATCAATACAGGACTTAATTATATAATTGAATACAGATCAAAAGAGAATTTCCCTTTTCTCTATGAATGCCAACTGTGCCATTGTAAAACAGGACTGAGTAACATGTTCATGCATGTTTGTGGTTCCAAGCATAGACTGGCATACCTGGTAAGTTTTTAGAGTAAGGACTTTTTTGGGTTTTTTTGGATGTAATAATTGAAGTAGAGAATTTGCTAGTCATATTATGATTAAAAAAAAAAAAGTGTTATATAAGCTTTTGTGAAAATGTGTGTGTTTCTGTTGCAACCATGCAACTGGGTTTATGCTTGTGATAAATGTATTTAAAATTCTTCTCATCAATAATGTGTATGCCTGTCCACTGCTGACACTAAGTTTTTTAGATTATTCTATTTTGCTTGACCAGTAATGCCAATAGTGAAATCCACAGCTAAAATTGACTAGAAGTAGGTTTTTGGCTAAGCTTTGTATTATCTTAAAGAACTGGATCAATGAAGAAATAGTTCCATCTTTCAGATGCTTTAGACTAAAAGGAACGTAACTATAAATGAACATGCAATTAGAGGCTGTGACTTGGAATGAGGGGGGAAAAAAGTTTTATTCCCAGTTTTGTGGCTGGGGAAACCAAGTAAGTTCTGTGCCTGTTTTCTGGAGATTTGCAAAGCTCTTAATGTTCACGTCAGCCCATGAATGCTTAAATACATTTTGCTTTGAACTGTTTATTTTTTTCAGTGTGTTTAGAGAAATGAGGCTGTCCAGTCTTTGAATGTTTACTTGAATATATTTGTTTAGGATGGGCTTTAACAAAACTGAGAAAGCAGTATTTTGAAAAGGATTTGGATACTTTCCATAAAATATCTGCTCAAAGTTGGTATTATATCCGATGTATCTTAAAGTCCTAGAAAGTTGTTGAGTTTGTATGGCATTTTGAGGCAGTTTTAGAGCTAATGTTGTTATTGGGTGTATTACAATGTATCTGCAATGATATCCTTCGTAAACATCATGCTGTTTCTGGTCATTAATTCAGATGTATATGCTGAGTGGGACTTGTATTGGTGGTGTTGATATTCTCAGCTCTTGTATTTCTTGTTTACTTTGAACTGTTTCCCGCAATTCCAAATCTTATGCTTGTTAACTGCATCTCTGTTATATTCTTAAATATTATAAAATATAATAATTCAAGAAGGATAACCTTTAATCATGCACCTGGGATGGATTAACCCTAGGCAGTGGGACAGGCAGGAGACTAAACGGCTGGAATTTGCTCTGCTGAAAAGTAGCTGGGGGTCCTGGTGGACAAGCAGCTTAAATAGCGTACCTTGGCATCAATGAAGGCTAACAGCAAGCTGAGCTATACTAACAAGGGTATAGCCAGTAGATCAAGGGAAGTGATTACTCCCCTGTTCTTGACACTTGTTAGGCCATATCTAGAATATTGTGTCCAGTTTTGTGCTACTGCAGACAAGAAAGTTATTGATGAAATTTAGTAAGGCCAGTGGAAAGCTGCCAAGATGGTCAGGGGGCTGAAGCACTTGCCCTGTGAGGAAAGGCTAAGGTAGTTGGGCTTGTTCAGGCTGGAGCAGAAAAAGTGTCAGGGGGATCTAATAGTAGCCCTCCAGTACCTTAGGGGAGGTTATTAAGAAGGCAGAATCAGTCCCTTTATGGAGGTGCATGGCAGTAACATAAATTCAAACAGGGGAGTTTCGTACTTGATATAAGGAAGAAGTGTTTCACTGTGAGGGCAGTCAAGCATTGGAGCAGGTTGCCCAGAGAGATGGGGGAATCTCTGTATTCACAGGTTAAGACCCAAGTGGACAAAGCCCTGTGCAACCAGTTCAGCGTTCAGTGTCAACCCTGTTTTGAGCAGAAGATTTGGCTTCAGTCCCCTAAATTATTCTGTGATTCTATACATAATCATTTTAATAAGTTCTGCTATGTATTTGTAAAAGTTGATTTACCTTCTATGATTATTAGCTGTGCTAGATCTGGAAAGAGTTGCGTAGGACAAAGTGTGACTTCAGGATTTGCGTTTCCTTATTTTCTAGAAACAACATTATCCTGAGATAGCAGAATCTGATGAAGTTAAGGGTAAAGGCTCCGAACTGAACAGAAAAGTTAGGCAAGTTGCATTAACAATTGAGAAGAAAGAAGGAAGAAAACAAATAAAGGTACATCTCTCTAAGAATTCCAGAAGTTTTATAGTTATTAAAAAAAATCATTAAAAAATTATCTGGGCAGGATACTGGCAAAGTTTCTTCTTGAGGTGTACCTTACCACTCTGATTCATGGCAAGCTTACTCAGGAGCTTAGTGTTCTTCATGTTATACATTAAATTTGTTTTCTCCATCAATTTCAATATCTGTCAACATCCTGCTTGTTAAGCAGTGTTTCTTGGCAAGATCTCTTGCTAATGCTACTTAACGTGCATAGGCTATGTCTCGTTTCAAAGTGGAGTTCACAATGTTACTGTGTTTAAGCTCTTTATGTCCTGCCCATCTGACAAAAGACCCATGTTTCTTTCTGTGCGATACTATCACAGCTAGGCTCAAGGATGAGAGCCTGTACTGATCTTACTCTTTTCTAATCAAAAAAAGTATGGAAATATTGGAAGATCAAGTCTTTCTTCTAGAGTGAATGGTCTAGAAGGGAGAGATTTCAGATCATCAAATTCAATCTGTCTGCATATCCTCCATTTTTAACCACTGCATAAAAAGAAAACCAAAATTGACTATTGGCAGCAACTTTTTCTTTTGACCTACTTAATACAAATTTCTTCTTGACTCAAGACTGTATATTTTACTTGAGGTTTACGTTCATGGATATAGAAATAATTAATTCCATCTATATTTTTAAGACTGTTTTGTTTTTCTAGGAACAGTTTCACTACATCCATAGCAAATCCATCCTTGCTTTAAGGAACTTTTAAATAGAGCATGCATAACCTGGTTTAATTTTACTGCTATATTTTCTGAAACCAGCTATTTGATTTTTTTAGCTCTAACAAAAATTGTGGTAAATAAGTGTCCAGGTAACTGACTTACTGACTTTTTGAATATCCATTCAGGGATTTACACTTATGTGTTTAACACTACTGGTCACATATCGTTAAAAAAATAAATATTTTACTCAGATGAAATACCTATGGAATAATTTTATCCACAAAATAGCTAACATAAATGGGTTTTATGTTTAGGTTGTTACAGATGCTCCGATAATGAGGAGGAGATGGCAAGAATGTAAGTGTGCTCAGTGGGATGTAAATTGTAATTTCTAATTGGGATAAACTCCCTTTGATCTAAATCAGCTTGATTTAAGGGCAAATTGAAAGATTTGGTCAGTAACTGTAGTGTGCGCTTATGTTCTAAGCTGCATTTTGTACAGTTTGTATTGAAAATTTGATGGATGAACAAGTTTTTCCAGGGGCAACATAACTAGAGAGACCTGTTTTATACGACTTTGTTCTCTCTCTCTTTCCATCCCAGTCCCCCTCGCTTCCCAGGATCCTTTACCTATGATTTCTTTTTATCTGGTAACTGCTGTAGTCTCTGCAGTGCCAACTACTCATGAGTATTTTGGTGAACTGGGCAAAAGGAGCAGGTTGGAGCTCCATGCGTGTATTTAATTTCCAGTCCAGAAAGCCAGACAGAATTCTTAAAGCGTAGCTATAGCTCCTATCTGTGGAAGAAAACTTCCTGTTTTACTAGCCATTGCTACTCACAAAATTGTAGGAACATGGTAGCTGTGAGACTTCTCCACTCAGTTTAATCTTTCAAAACTCATTGTAGTACAGTGTCATCCAGATGAACAGACAGTACAATTGCATGCCACTTTAGGAAATAGCTAAATGTTCATGCCAACAAATTGCATGCCACTTTAGGAAATAGCTAAAAATTGCTACGAGACCCTCATGAAAAATAAAGATTTGAGTTAAAACTAATGTACTTAATTTTAATGCATAATAGTATGTAAATGGTGTCTTAAAATAGCTCAATAGAAGTAATGAGATTATTTCTATAATGATCTAGATTAGCAGTGTCTTACTCTGCTATTGATTAATGTGTCTAATTTTGCACATGGCTATGTGGCATTCTACTATATTTATAATATTTACATCTTTTGTGTATGTAACTATAACCAGGATATAAAATATTTAAAACTTTGTTATTAATTTGTAGGTCATATTTAATATGCTTTCACAGAATAATGCTTATAAAATTATTCTTAATGTTTGTAACCACTAGTGCACAGAAACAGAACTAGTTGAAATTGAAGTGCAGTTTTAGAACCCTCCTTTATCAAGATAATGTCCGTTGTGCTACATTTCAAGCATGTTTGTTTAGATCCTAATGCAGATGACAGCCCTTCAAAAGCTAAAGTTCAGCATGTGGATATGTCACTTAGTAATGAAGAAAAAACAGATTGTAAAAATAAGGATGGAAAAACACCAGACCCTATTCAAGGTAAGAGAAAAATTATTTTTTTACTTTTTTTTTAACTTTCACCAATGTATGAATTATTTACTCTGTATGTGCCTGTTTATAGCTCCTATAGTTATGTTCTGCTATAGAAGATGAATTTGCGCAGTGTGTGGATGGGTTTGTGGTCTGTGGCAGAGGAGAGAATAATCCCAGTCTTTGCAAAGAAAAACGTGTAGTTTTACTTAACATCGCTGAATACGTTAGAATAGAAACAAGACAAGATTCATAATTAGAAATTTTTACTATGCATATTTTTGGGGGAAGGCACAGACTCTTTTTGGGCACATAAGCTGTGCTTTGGTGTCAGGAAAAAAAAAATGGGAACAGCTGCATGTCAGACTTTGTTTAGAGCACAAGAAGCATAAAAAGGAAATAGATTGGATAGATGTTTTTTTTTTTTTTGAATGACATCTAAAATATTTGACTAATGCTTATTTTCTTGAAAACAAAACCAGAATTAAATACAAAAATCAGTGAGCACCATGTAACTGAAGGAACATCAGAAGTTGCTGCTTGGTTGTAGACTTAATGTCAAAGGTGAGATTAGGGTTCTGTCTAAATGCATTATAATTATTCAGATTATTTCTGATCAGAAATACAAACTTGTGCTTCATGGCTGAACCAAATCTTTGATTTTTAGGTTCAGTTTTAATTTTATTTCTTCACAAGACACCTTACTTTCACCTTCAGGTTTTATTGATGTTATTTTTAAAACAAATTCTAAGCAAAGAATACTTTTAAAATATTGGAAAACCATTACTAAATATACTGATTTTGTTGTTTTAGATGAAAAGAATGTTCAAGAGGAGCAGGCAAAAAGTCAGAATGAACAGGCAAAACCAGATGAGAAGGTTGAACCTAATAAGGCTATTGAAAGCAGCAAAGGCAACAAGACTGAAGAAGGCAGCAAAGGCAACAACTCAGAAAAGTAAAACAAACAAACAAAATCCACCACCCCCCAAACCAAACCCCTTCAAATTTACTGAGGAAAATGTAGATGATAGCTGTCTACACTGGATTTGCATAGAGTGTGCTGTGATGAAGAAAGGCATGCTATAATAGTAAAATGCTTGTCTTCTGAAATTGTGCTCAGCTGTAAACTCCTCTCATCAACAGAAAACCTGGTGTATGTAAAGTGACCTCAGATTTTGCTCTAGATGCAACTAGTTTTTGTATTTAACTGTGTCATCCTTAAGGCATGATCCTCATGTATTACAAGTTCAAAAAGAATGTTCCCTCGTGGTTTAAAAAACCCCTCTGTTATGGGTTCATGTCAGATAATTAGGGTGGTATATAAACTGATTTTAGAAGGAAAAGATAATCAGTAAATAGCTGTAACAATTGGGGTTCATCTTTACAAAATATTTCCTGGAGGAACAATAAGAAGTATTGTGTGTGGTTCTAAAATGGTGAAACTGTGCTTGCTGTTTGTAAATAACTTTATTAATAACAGTATTGTGAGTTTAGTTTGAACTATCAGCCTTTGCGTGAGGGGGATATCTCCAACATCAGCCGTCTTTGTGCAACACCAGGAACCACAGGAAAGCATTCGCTAAGGGATGTAATACATGCATCAACCCAAACATATGACACTTGTTCCAACAATTAGTTCTTTGGTTTTGCTGTAATGACATTCTTTTGGAATGTTTCTTATCTTTAAACCAGTAGTATCTCTCCTAGACATGGAGAGCTAACACCTTTTGCTTGTTTACTGTTACCCAGTAAAAGGAGAAACTTCCTTGTTCCTGAAATGTCTTTTTGTAGGACTTCTGCCTCTCCATGGGGCAACCATTAAGGAAAAGGATTAACTGAAACCACATTCAAGTCCAGGTTTATGAATCTTCGTGTTCATTTGTCTGGCTTTCAAAGAACTGTAACGCTTCTTAATCTGGAGAGTGAACTAGTTCGTGAAAACATCAAAAATAGGGAACTAATAAAAGCTCAGACATCCACATCTGCAAATGCTGCTGTCTATTTCTACCTACTGATCCTCATTGTGCAGTCCTGTACTTTAAGTTTTAAGAACAGCATCCTCTGGAAAATTACTTAATGTTGTTCTTTTAATGCAGTTGTTCAGATAGATCCTGGGTAACTACGAGCAGCCAGGTGTTTAAGCGGGAGACTGATTTGGAAGTTAGTTACTAAATTAGGACTTCAGCTTGTTCCTTTACTGTTTATTTTTCTGAGACTTCTGAGAGATGTGAACTCAATATATAGTTTCTTAAAAGGAATAAGATCACATTCTCATTGACAGCAAGCAGCCAAATGATGTTTCCACTTAAAGATTCTGCAATATCAGTCTGAGAATTTCTGTGACTCCTAATTTCTTTGTAGTGAAGTTCTGCACAGTCATCTAAAGATGTAAATTATTTTATTTTGAGTTCATTAAATGTATCATCTCCTTTTCTACACTTTTGATTCCTAAGAAAGATTTCAAGAGAGAGGAGGGCTTAGGCTTGGCAGCCATATGGTTTTGGTTAATTAAAAAAACCCAACCACCCTCAGCCCTGGTTCCTGGGCTTGAAAAGGGATGGAATGCTTCTATAGTAGCTGTAGCTGCAGAACAGCACAAATACAGGTTAGTAACTTTTAGCCATATGAATCTTTGTATGCCCAGTATCTCTGTGGCTACATTGTAAAATACTTCTTTTTATAGCTGAATTTTTGTAAAGGCAAGTTTGTGAAGTACTGATAAAAATCATACTGTAATCAGGGGCCTTGTCTTTCTGCAATGCATACAAAAAGCTTAGAGCTTTTACTACCAATGTCAAACTTTTTTTTTAACTCTGGGTTTTAGAACTTATGTACTAGCTAATCACACTAAAAAAACCCTCATAACTAATTTTTATGATGATATCTGGGACCACTGGGATTTCTGCAAGGAAATAATATGTGACCTTTCAGAGTGTGTCAGAACTACTGTAGTAGTAGAGTGTCAGGAATTTAAAATGATTATCAGTTATTGACTGGCTACACATTTTTGATGGATCAACCAACTGTATACTGTTTTATTTATTTATTTATTCTATCTTAAGGTGCGAGACCAATAAACAATCGCAGGAAGAAAACAAGGAAGTTGAGGTGAATATTTTTCCATTAATGGGTTGCCCCAGTTTACAAATAGTTGGGGAAACAATTACTTTAATATATGATTGGCAATGGTGTTTACTCAGATTTTGCTCTAGATGCAACTAGTTTTTGTATTTAACTGTGTCATCCTTAAGGCATGATCCTCATGTATTACAAGTTCAAAAAGAATGTTCCCTCGTGGTTTAAAAAACCCCTCTGTTATGGGTTCATGTCAGATAATTAGGGTGGTATATAAACTGATTTTAGAAGGAAAAGATAATCAGTAAATAGCTGTAACAATTGGGGTTCATCTTTACAAAATATTTCCTGGAGGAACAATAAGAAGTATTGTGTGTGGTTCTAAAATGGTGAAACTGTGCTTGCTGTTTGTAAATAACTTTATTAATAACAGTATTGTGAGTTTAGTTTGAACTATCAGCCTTTGCGTGAGGGGGATATCTCCAACATCAGCCGTCTTTGTGCAACACCAGGAACCACAGGAAAGCATTCGCTAAGGGATGTAATACATGCATCAACCCAAACATATGACACTTGTTCCAACAATTAGTTCTTTGGTTTTGCTGTAATGACATTCTTTTGGAATGTTTCTTATCTTTAAACCAGTAGTATCTCTCCTAGACATGGAGAGCTAACACCTTTTGCTTGTTTACTGTTACCCAGTAAAAGGAGAAACTTCCTTGTTCCTGAAATGTCTTTTTGTAGGACTTCTGCCTCTCCATGGGGCAACCATTAAGGAAAAGGATTAACTGAAACCACATTCAAGTCCAGGTTTATGAATCTTCGTGTTCATTTGTCTGGCTTTCAAAGAACTGTAACGCTTCTTAATCTGGAGAGTGAACTAGTTCGTGAAAACATCAAAAATAGGGAACTAATAAAAGCTCAGACATCCACATCTGCAAATGCTGCTGTCTATTTCTACCTACTGATCCTCATTGTGCAGTCCTGTACTTTAAGTTTTAAGAACAGCATCCTCTGGAAAATTACTTAATGTTGTTCTTTTAATGCAGTTGTTCAGATAGATCCTGGGTAACTACGAGCAGCCAGGTGTTTAAGCGGGAGACTGATTTGGAAGTTAGTTACTAAATTAGGACTTCAGCTTGTTCCTTTACTGTTTATTTTTCTGAGACTTCTGAGAGATGTGAACTCAATATATAGTTTCTTAAAAGGAATAAGATCACATTCTCATTGACAGCAAGCAGCCAAATGATGTTTCCACTTAAAGATTCTGCAATATCAGTCTGAGAATTTCTGTGACTCCTAATTTCTTTGTAGTGAAGTTCTGCACAGTCATCTAAAGATGTAAATTATTTTATTTTGAGTTCATTAAATGTATCATCTCCTTTTCTACACTTTTGATTCCTAAGAAAGATTTCAAGAGAGAGGAGGGCTTAGGCTTGGCAGCCATATGGTTTTGGTTAATTAAAAAAACCCAACCACCCTCAGCCCTGGTTCCTGGGCTTGAAAAGGGATGGAATGCTTCTATAGTAGCTGTAGCTGCAGAACAGCACAAATACAGGTTAGTAACTTTTAGCCATATGAATCTTTGTATGCCCAGTATCTCTGTGGCTACATTGTAAAATACTTCTTTTTATAGCTGAATTTTTGTAAAGGCAAGTTTGTGAAGTACTGATAAAAATCATACTGTAATCAGGGGCCTTGTCTTTCTGCAATGCATACAAAAAGCTTAGAGCTTTTACTACCAATGTCAAACTTTTTTTTTAACTCTGGGTTTTAGAACTTATGTACTAGCTAATCACACTAAAAAAACCCTCATAACTAATTTTTATGATGATATCTGGGACCACTGGGATTTCTGCAAGGAAATAATATGTGACCTTTCAGAGTGTGTCAGAACTACTGTAGTAGTAGAGTGTCAGGAATTTAAAATGATTATCAGTTATTGACTGGCTACACATTTTTGATGGATCAACCAACTGTATACTGTTTTATTTATTTATTTATTCTATCTTAAGGTGCGAGACCAATAAACAATCGCAGGAAGAAAACAAGGAAGTTGAGGTGAATATTTTTCCATTAATGGGTTGCCCCAGTTTACAAATAGTTGGGGAAACAATTACTTTAATATATGATTGGCAATGGTGTTTACTTTTGCTTATTCAACATTAATATATTGACAATAAATTAGCTACAAGTTACTAAGCAAAACTATGCAGTAAAGGTCTTTTCCTACTTTGTCATGAAAACACACGTATATGTTTCATACAAGCACACACAATTTAATTAGAGCAAGAATCTAGAATAATCATAATAACTAAAACTAAACAGTAATTTTTATAATTACTGCACATAATAGATCTGGACTTTTTTTTTTTAATATTAAACAGCAAGAATTTACAGCAAATCCTGAAGAATTCACTAGTCAAGAAGAACTGTTGGGTTATTTGGTGAGTGTTAAATCTTAACTTGCAATGTAATTTTTGAGGGGAAAAAAAAAAATCACAGAAATACTAAGCTTAAAATGTAGCAAGTAACATGAAAGCCAAAATGTAGGCAGTCTGCTAATCTAACAACATATTTTGTCAGAAAGTAGGATTCAGAATAGAATTAATATCACTGAATTTATAATATATCTATTCATTCTAAAGTTTCTAGACAGAGTTTTTGCCAAAGTACTGGTTTACTGTCAGAGGAATGACTTGCATTGAAAATCAATGCATTTTTCTCAACTATAGCTTAACTCCACTCCTGAATTACGTGCTTAAGTAAAATGACCTTTTATAGTTTTTTTTTCCTTTCTTTTATAATTGGTCTATCATTTTCAAATGAGGAACTTGGAAAGATGTAATTCAATAATGGAAGTAAGTGGAATGAAGAAAAATATCTGAGATATGCAGAAAGGAAAGAAGCAATTTTTAAGAAATAAAATACAAGTTGTATACTTGAACAAAAAAAAACCCTGAAAAACATAAACTTCAAAAACCTACCTATTCTCTCTGTAAAGGCAGAATACCTGAGTTCTGTTCAGTTGTTGAAAATATGTATTATGTACACATTCACAGCAGAGATGCAATCAATAAGAGTGGAAAACTAACAGTTGCCAGTTGTTAGATGGCAACAACATTTGTGGTCTTGCATACAGAAATGGCAATTTTATTAAAAGCATCAGTGACAAACTGTACGAAAGTCTTTACTGATAGTTGCTGTGACTCAGCTACTGCATGGTAATATAAGCACTATTGACCATCATAAAATCTTTTTCCCCCTTTTTAATAGGGAATTATTAGGTGTAAAGATTGCACCTTGCTAATAAAACTTGAATTTGTTTTGAGGCATCCTCTTGCTTAGTATGATTGTCCCCCGACAACAAAAGAGGACTGTTGGGAATGTGATTGGAACAACGTTCTGTTTTTGAAAGTTTGAGAATTGTTTAATATTAGCATCTACAGTCTTTTTTTTTTTAAAGCTGCATTATGTGTTTCTGTTGTTGGATTCAAAAGGCTTCTTATGTAGTGGAAAGTAATTTTACAAGTATCTTTTTTGTACTTGCTGTTCATATCATGGTATAATTCCAGTTGTTCAGTAATTATTCATACTGTATACTTTTTTAACTATGAAAATAAGTATGCTCAGCTTTGTCATTAAAATAATTGTATTTCTTTTATTATCTGATAGCAGAGATATCCTTGCCCAAGTTTAACCTTCTTTTTCCACCTGGGTTTTGACAAGATCTTTAAATGTAACTTGTGCAAACCAGGAGAGAGAAATACTGTTAGTGTTAAAAATATAATATAATCCCTGTTATGTTGTCACATATGAACATAATGCTAGTTTTTTATTACTTTTTTCCGTTGTCTGGAGTGTTTAAAGGTGTTTGTTTCTAATCCAGAAGAGTTTGAATTGTTAGGACAGACCTGCAGTTCTGTTACGTTGTGCCCAGTGGAAGTGTTTTCAGCAGAACTTTGTTAGTGTAGACAAGAGGATGACGCATGTAGCTCTCTTTGTGAGGGCTATTAGCAGTAGAAGTTGCTCCCCTACTAGAGCTTCAGAGTTTCAAAGACTGCCTTTTCCTTAGGCCTTTTGGGAAGAAGGAGGTTAGTATCGGGCAAGGCGGCATGTATTTTTACATTCAGTAGTGTTCTGGATTTTTGCTACTTTCTAGAGAAATGGGTTATGACTACGCTGCCTCAGGTAAGTTGTACGTATTCATTTGTATGCAGGTATCTTGGGAAGAGATCAATATACTTAAGGAAAAGCATTTTCCTGTATGTATTTCCAGGCATATTCTTGAGTTATTTGTTTTCAAAGGATTGTCTTGGGTAGCTGCAGCTTCCTTCTATCAGGATCTCCTTCCATTTCCCGCCCTCCCTCCCCCCCCAGTTTATGGGATTAAAAGTAAAAACTTTATTTGCTTTGTAACTTCAGCTATGTCTGACAGAAGGATAGAGACATAAAAAATGAGGTTCCTGCAGGTTTTATTTATAAATGCTGAAACTTTAATCTTTCTGAGGGAAGATTTTTTAATTGTGTGTTGTTGTTTGTTTGTTTGTTTTTTCCTAGCAAAGTTTTGAGATACTGAATGAAGATGATGCTTCATTTATCCTAAAAGTTACACAGACTCTTACAGATGCACTAGTGGAATATCGTCAGCAGGCTGTATCAAAAAAAGTAATTTGCATTTTGTTTTGGTTTTGTTCTACAAATCTGTAGATTCCTGTAATTATGTGTTTTTGTTATTGATAGTTTAATTATACTTAAAAAAATTGCTGTGGAGACTATTTCAAGTTTTGGCTGTTAAATACTTTAATTTTTGTAGTGATGATAGGATAAACTTACAGCTTTTCTGCTGAGGAGTCTTAAAACTTTCTCTTCAAAGGTGCTTGGGTGTTTGGTTTTTTTTTTTAATAGAAACTAAAAATCATCTTGTCTCTTATTCCCCATGCTTTTCCTTACATCTCAGTTTTTCTGCTCTTTTTGCCCCTTTTCAGTTCTAACTTAAGCTTTTCTCATCTCCACTGACCTCCCTGACACTCTTGTTCTGTATCCCATTTCCTTTTCCAGCCTTCACTTCATTCACCGTGTAATCAAACATTATTGACATTAATTTTCTGTCTTACACAACTTTTTTTTTTTGTCCTACTCTTTGGACCGTTCCCTTTGAGGTCTCATTCTTCCCACACTATTAGAAACCCAGTTTTCCCCCTCTTTGCTATTACTTTTGACTGACTTGTCTTTACAGAGGCATAGTATAGAGGTGTTCTGAGCAGTACTCGGAGGCTGCTGTGGTTGCCACTTGCGTCCCCTATACCTCCAGTTTACGTTCCGTTATTCCATAATCTCCACGGTTTCCATGCTTGATTTTTCGTTCATTCCCCTATTGTCAACAGGGATGGTAGGAACTTTCCTCTTGTTGGTGATCCATTCAACATATTTGCCACAGGAAACATTATTCCTTATCCGTCCCAACATTTCTTGGAGAATTGTCAGTACTGAACAGACTTCTTATTCATCACAACAGCTAATCCTACTACTACAGCTAGTTAACTACTTTTTTATTTAAAGGGTGAGCTTAAGTAGATAATGCCAAATGTGGGCAAGTACCAGCCAAAAAGCTGGAGAGAATCACAGAGGTGACACTTCAAGAAAGAAGTGTTTTGTTTTTCTTTTGTCTTCAAAAGCTTTTCTTAATTCAGGACTTTATAATAAAGTTTATCTTTGTTCCCCATATTCCATCTTCCCTCTATTGCCTTCTTTCTGCTGCAAAGGTAGTACTTCATGATAAATTCTATGCCTATAGTTCTCATTAATTATTTACTGCTTTTTACTTCCTCATTAAGCTTACTTTCACCTTATTCCTGCTGCTTTTTCCATATAGGATTTTGTGTTTTACTCGTATCGAAGGAGGGCAAAATCTGACATGTTACAAAACAATCAAGTTCTAACTGAAGTAACTTCTAACCTACTAGTTTTAGAAAAATAATTTTTTGTATTCTAAACTGTGATCTTTCAGCTGGTAATTTTTCAACTAAATCTTTTATTCTGAGTGTAAAATGCTTCCTTTTTAGACCTGACAGGTTGAGAATTAGGCTCTGTAAGTATAACTTCTTGGCCTAATATAGAAAAATAATTTTTGTATTCTAAACTGTGATCTTTCAGCTGGTAATTTTTCAACTAAATCTTTTATTCTGAGTGTAAAATGCTTCCTTTTTAGACCTGACAGGTTGAGAATTAGGCTCTGTAAGTATAACTTCTGGGCCTAATATAATGCTTTTTCAGATGTAGAGAGGTACCATGATCAGTGTGTGCATGGAAGTTCATTACCAGTCGTATGATCTTCAAAGAAATATTTGATTTTTCAAATTTGGTAGCAGAAATACTGGTCTTTTATTTGTTTTGTGATCATTAAAAATGTTGTAGTTTGTCATTTTAAGAGGTTGTCTTGATGAAATTCTGAACACAACTTTTTTCAAACTCGTAGGACATCTTAGATACTGAATATAATGGAGAAGAAGCATTGGAACATTCCACAGAACAGTCTGACCTGACTTCAGCAGATATTAGTGACTCTGATACTGGTAATGTTAGCATTGCAATCTTGAATGTGCTTTAATCTTAACACTGAACATGAATTTTAGTAAGCTTTTTTCCCTGCTTCTCTAAAAGCAGAGCTTACGAGCAGAACAAAGCCAAGGTCAAGTAGCGTAAATTTAATAGTTTTGGGGATTTTTTCCATTCTCTACAAATGCTAGAAAGGGCAGATTATTCAAAAACATTCATCCTACTTAACTGTAGGATTTGGGGAAGAACTGAATTAGTTACGACTCTGACTTTCCTCTGTCCAGAGGCAACTGTTTCCAAGGAGGCTTTCAAAGTTTAACTCTGGCTTTTTTTTTTTTTTTCTCAATTTCTTTCCCTTCTTGGTGGAGAAGAGGCTTAGTGCAGGTCTCATGCAATCAAGATGCTACTGGAAACAAAATTATGTTATATAGGATGGAAAATTCTGTTTAATACCTGAATATTGCAGCTACTTGGCCTCAGTTCTTCTGATTAATTTTTTCAAAGAATCTTGGATTTCTTTGAGGTCATTTCCTTCTTGATATAAACAAATGTTTAGTTTTCTCAAGCATAGGAAGTACAATCTTATGCTTGGAGAGGAAAAATACCCAGAATACTAGTGAAGCTATTTTGTATGATTTTTTTTTTTTTGTGGTGGCAATTTTCTTTTTTTTCTACGAAGCTTAGCTTTTGAAAACCTCAATTAATACAATGCTAATAATAAAAATTGCAATGACCTACAATATATGAGACTTGCAACTCTTAGTTCCTTTTTGTAAGCATAATGGAAATAGCTTTTACCCACCTCCCCACCCTTTTTTCTCCAGGATTTTCTGTAAATAGAAAGCATTCCTGACTCTCAGTTGTATGAAAATGTAGCAAAGCCAGATGTGAACCTTACCAGCAATGCTGCTGTGCCAGACTGGAAATGCTTGTTTTGAAAAGCCCTGTTTAAAGAAATAAGTAAAGAAGCCTCTTCAGAATCTTCTCTTACTGAAAAACAGTATTTCTCTTCTTTAAGATTATTCAAGCAACCGATCAGCTAAGCAGTCCTTATCAGTAAATGAAGATGATGAACCCCAAAACTTTTCAACTGGCTCTTCGGAAACAGCATATGAGAACAACATCACTACTGAATTTTTGAACAGTGTAAGAAATATGGATGTTGAGGAAGTTACTGCTACTCTACACAAAATAGCAGCAGCAAATCCAGCTTTCAGAGGTAATTCACGTATACATGCATACACACACAAACACACATACATAAAATTATACATAACATAATTTTGTTAGCTCTGTGAAATACTAAGGACTACATGGGTCAAAGAACTTTGAGGTACTAATGAGGGCTGAAGAGACTTTTTTCTTCCCCTTTAACTTTTGTAGGATCCAGTTTAGGAATGTAATTCAAAATGGCTGCCTTCCCATGAAGGTGTTAATAATTGCTGAATTTCTTTTTAAATTCTTTTCTCACTTGTGCATAGTAACATTCGTATGGTGAGAGACAGTAAACTAAAATCAAGCATATTGTTTTTAGAAAAAAGGAGAATCTTTTGTCTGTGATTTGGGAATGCCAACAGCAAAGAAATTTTTACTGATTCCTGAAGGAACTGTACTTGCACAGAAACATAGAAATAATAATGAATCAGAGACAAGTAGTCCTTCTTTTGCTTACAAGTTTCTAGTAAGTTTCAGCTACTAAACCTTCCCATGTCTCCAGTCAACCGCTGCCCTTTCTTCAGAAACATCCTGTGTACATTTCTAAGCTTCTCAGAGTGTGTTTAGGATCATCAGGGTAAAAAAAGAACATTGAAAATGAGTACATTGTAGAGAAGCTTAAGATATGCTTTGCCCGAGCGTTCACTGTAGAAGAAACTGGAGTGACTGCAATCCATGCCATAAGCCCTCCTTGGGCATGGGTGTGTGCACATGCATGCCAACAACTCAGCAGAGTATCTGTTTGGAATGGAAGTTCTGGAACAAATTGACAACATAAAACCATGAAAGTAGCAAATTGTTATAACTCTTCCATGAATATCACCTGGTCCTAGGGACTTCCAGAACAAAATGGTTAAGTTACTGATAGTAGTGATTTCTCCCATAAAGCTTTCTCTGGAACCTGAAAATTTGTGGGTGGCAAATGTGGTTCCCTTTTATGTATATTTCTCTTCTTTTAGGGTTTTGTTGTATGCTGAACATTGCTCACTGCCCCCTGCCCCCTCCCCCCCTCCGGAGCTGGACAGGGAAGAGAATAGGAAGAACAAAAGTGAGAAAACACATGGGTCACAATAAAGACAGTTTAATAAGGGAAGGGAAGGGGTGGGAGGGAACAAGTGGTGCAAAGACAATTGCTCAGCACTTACCCACAAGCAGACTGATGCCCAGCCAGTCCCTGAGCAACAGCCACCCTGGAAGCCAACCTCCACCCCCTTGCCTCCCCTGTTTTTACTGCTGCGCATGATGTATGGAATATCCCTTTGGCCAGTTTGGGTCAGTTGTCCCAGCTGTGTCCCCTACCAGTCTTTTTCCCACCCCCCGCCTAATCACTGTGAGGGTGCAGTGTGGGAAAGAGAGAAAGCCTTGACGCTGGGCAAGAACCCTTCGGCAACAGCCAAAACACTGGTGTGTTATCAACACTGTTTTGGCCACAAATCCAAAACACAGCGCCATACAGGCTGCTGTGAAGAAAGTTAACTCCCTCCCAGCCAAAACCAGTATCGGATTCCAGGTGATCTTTAAAACTGCCAGCTTCTATCGGACAGGTGAATAGAGACTGTTTAGAAAAACAAGGTAGGAATTAGTGTACACCTGGAAAAATATGATCTGCTTAGAGTGGTTGGGGGGGAATAAGTAACAGCTTTTGCAATAAGAAATCCTGCCTTACAGACTTTCTGGAGTAGTCTGAAAGGGGTCAGCAAAGGAGTCAGATAAAGGAGATCCAGTTCATATAATCTGTTTGGAATTCCAAGAAGCTTTTGATAGGTACCCTAATCAGAGGCTTTTAAGGGAACTAACTGTGGGAAAAGAGAGAAATCCTTGCATTGTTTAAATAGTAAAGAGGTAGCAAATGGGCAATTACTTTTTACAGTGAGAAGAAGTTCCAGTAGAGAACTGTGGGCCTGTGCTTAAGACCTGTGCTGTTTAGTATCTTCACAAATGACCTGGAAAAAGGGATGAGCATCTGGATGACAAAATTTTGTCAAATTCAAAACAGTTAAAAGTGTTGGTTGACTGACAAATTTCAAAAGCTCCTCATCAGATCAGTGGAAATACCAACTTATCAGTCAGACGAGTATGTCGAATACAAGGAATTAAGGAAAGAATGGAAAGCAAGATGGGAGTCATCATTTTGCTATTGCATAAACTCATGCTTTGCCTGTATCTGGCATAGAGTATATATTTCTGTTTCCCTTATTTTAGATAAAGGACTTAATTGCTGCAAAAGGTTTAGAGAAGGCAACAAAATATGAGAATATCTTCCATATAAGAAGCAATAGAAAGCTAGGATTCCTTTTGGCCTGGAAAAGAGATGGCTGAGATATTATAACAGACTTTTGTAAAATCATGAATGGATGGAGATGACAGACAGGATTCTATCATTTCCTGTCTCTCTTGATCCATAAACTTGTAGCAGTATGGGAGTCCAACTTCAAAATGGACAAAAAGAGATGGTTCTTCATGCAATAGTAGGTGGATGATCTATGGAACTCCTAGCAAAAGGATACCGTGGATACAAAAATATTACGTGTCCTTGTCTTCGCTGTCTGAGCCAGACTGGGCAAGTGTTTGGAAGAGGGCTACTGAAAAGTTTGCCCTATCAGACTTGGGAAGTTTCCTGAGCTGAAGATGATCTGAGACTGGGAGAACATACTATTCCCACACCCCACCAAGCATCAGGCATACTTGCCCTGCTCTTATTCTTCCCTTAGCATTTGGTTATGGGCGCTGAATGTTTATTATTGCCACTTAAACAGTCCCTGTGTTTCTTCTTCATCTCTCCCCCACCTAAAGTCATGGACATTAGTTTCATCAAAGCAACATGGCCTTCTTGCTTGTGTTCAGAAGAGGACACTTTGACTTACTGTTACAGTGATAAAATCAAGCACTGCTGGTCATGCTTTCCCGATTATCAGCTGCAGACCTTTGAAAGTTGGAGACAGAGCAGACCCTGTAACTGAACCAGTACAGCTGTGCACAGCAATATACACTCACAGTTTCCAGGCACATTCTGATTGTTGACAGTTATGATGTTTTTCATTTAGTAAGAGAAGATCCAAACTCATGTCAGCATCTAAATGTTTCAGTATAACTTGTGCTTTTAAAAGTATTTTATCATCAGACCACTTATTTTCTGTTTTTATTTATTTGTTTGTTTGTTTGCCTTTAACTAAGGAATTGATATTCCGAATGTTATAAGGATCCTGACTGAAAGTGGAACTCTGAGAAGACCAAGCAATGGCAGCACACAGTGACATGGTAGTTAATAGAGTTAATATAGCAATGTTTACTTTCTGTAAGTTTGAGATTGTTGTTTTACTTAACATGAACTCAATGTAGCTGATTTTGCTATGTACAAATACTGTACAGTGTTATTTTAATTAAATTAATAACTTGGTTTTGAGATTCTTGTTATTTATTTCTCCATATAGCTGAAATTTCTATGTTTGTGGAAAGGTGGTAACGCTCATGTTCTTTCCATGTTAAAACATACTTTTAAAATAGGTATCTTGTTTTTCTAAATATCTTTAAATACCATATGTTGACAGTCTGATCTTTTCTTATTGTTGGTTCTTTTACAAGGCGTTATCAACAGAATGAACTACTGCAGTCAGCAGTACAAATGCATCCTATGACAAATACTTGGAAATCACTCCCTGTGGCTGCTGGGCCTCGTTCAAAAGCTATTGTAATCAAACATCCCTGCCCATATAAGGATTATGAATAGGTTTCCACATATGTTTTTAAAGATTAAAAAAAATAATAAAAAATCAGTGCTGTCAGTCTAGTTCTGAGTTGAGAAGTTCCTGGATTATAGGCAATTTAGGGATCCTAGATAGCTGGAAGCTTTAGCAAAGTCAACAGAGGTTGGCTACGTCTGCAAATTCAGGGATACGTCCCAAGAGATCTAAGCGGACTATGGTTAAGGGGCACTGGTGTGGTCGTGAAAGTATCTTTTGTCTTCTCTTACCCCGCCGGTATGTGAATGGAATGGAAGCTGGCTTATACTGTCCTTCAATTCAGGCTCTTTTAACGTGAATTTTTTTCCAGCTATAGCGGTAGTGTTTTTGACCGAATGAAGGTCTATATATTAATGACTACCACTTTTGTAGGATGATGAAAAGTGTTTTGGATGGTTACAAATTAGCGTGCTTGGAAAAAAAAAATAATTTTTTAAAATTAAATTGTGTAATTAAAATTTGCTTCCTGCTTGTGATGTTGGGTAGCATTCAGTGGTTCTCATTAAAGCTCTTCAGCTTTGCAGCCAAATGCCGGTATAATGTAGACATGCTGGTGCCAGATGGTAAATGAACCTTTTAATGTTAACTTACATTTTTTTGGAGATCTGGATGGAATTGAGAATCCTCATCCTGATGGTTTCACATGTTCATATCGTGGAATGCAAGACACCATAAAAATAAGGTAACAAAGAAAACAGCAACAAAATTGGTTAGTTTCGTTCTATGAACAGACACAGGAATGAAGAGTTCAAAGGCAATTAAAGAAATTAAAACACAAAACACTGCTTTAAAGAAACTGTGAAGAATTTCTAGAATGCCTCTAAAGACGTTCTTGTCAGAAGCAGAGGTGGAACCAGAGCTCTTACAGCTCGTTTACTCTATAACAGGGACAATGTTAATGCCTGCTTAACGAAGATGAACTTGATCAGTAAAAACATCTTTTAGTTGATGCGAAATCCTGAATTCTGTTCCTGTAATACAGAAAATAAGAATAGGAACATCTTTTTGTTTGTTTGTTTTCAAAGTGCAGAACATTCTAGTAATTAAAATAATAAAATCAGAATGTTCAGCTGTTGTAAATGGCCATCTGTGGGACAGCTTCTTTTTTCTCTTACTGTGGAATCATTCCTAATGGAAATAAAGTTAAAATTAAGTTGAAATTACTTGGATTTGAGTAGGTTTTTTTTTTTCTTGGGTGCAGGAGGAGCATGCTGAAAATGGAAAGATCTCTGGATCTATAGCACACTGATATAAAATGGTTTGAATGGTATGTTGCAGAGTGCTGCTCTACTTCTCAAAGACAGCTGAGAAAACTGAACTGCACAAAAATCATGAAGTGTATGTTTCTGGAAATGTTTTTTGAGAGAATGTCTAACATAGTCTATTCAGTTGTACAATTATCTTCCCCTTAAAACTTTTTTTTTCCTGGTGCAAACAGAGGCTGCAAAAGAACTATATCATTTTGTTCTTGTATCCGCCTGTGTTTTGTGATGGCCTGGTATATTCTTATACTAATGGGAAACTGTACGTTTGTTCCAAAATAGTTTTTAAGGATAATGTTTTACTTGTACCAGAATTTTAAAGTAAGAAAAAAAGGCATTCTCTTTCCCAATGATGCTTAAACAATGCTGCTGACTGTATTTAGTATTATACATTTTAATTGTTTCTCACAGCAACAGCCAGGCAGACATCTGGGGTAACTAGAGAATTAACAGAATTAAAACTTAAGCAACAGCAAGAAAAATTAAACCAAGAGAGAATCCATTTTTCTTTTAGCTTTACCTTAGCTTTACACATTTTACTCGGAGAGCTTCGGAGAAGCGATCTCTAACAGAAAGAACGCAGAACTTGTACTCCTCCTTAGAAGGCAGAAAGTGGAAAGGAGAAGGGTTTTCACAGGTGACTTGACAGGAAATGAAAGGTTCCGAATGTGCAACAGAAGACTTGCCGTCCGGTGTAAATTGTGAGGTCTGTTCTAGACAGGTATGGAAGCGTCCTCCTCTTGTTTTGCTTCCTGCGTCTTCTAGGACTGTGCTCTGTCCTTCTGCCTTAGGAATTCATTGCCCCTTTTGAAGCCGCACGCCCCATCTGGTGAATTTGATCTAGGTATCGGTGTACAAAATGATACAGCATGTCTGACGGTTTGATACGGCATGTGAGACCTGGGATGTTAATGCTGACTCCGCCTTGTCTCCACTGAAGTTCCCTCCTCTAAATGTTTCCCAAGTCTACAAACACAAATCTTGGTATTTGTTATTATTAATGCATTCTTGTTGGAGGAAATGAAGTACAAATCAAGAGCTAAAGTAGCTGGGCTCAAAGAAATCGTGAAGGCGGTCCTATTACTTACTACAAGTAAGAAGCCTGAGCCAAGACATCTCCAATTCCAGTAATTAAAATGGTGTCGTGCCTCATGTGATGGGATGCTGACATCTTAAGAAACGCTGTTGAGCTTTTAGCAGTCATCCATGCTGGTTCAAATCGCAGTAGTGTCGTGTAATTACTTCAGCGACCTGGCTGAATTGTTCCCCTGGCTGAGGCATTAAGGTAAGAGACCCTGATGCCGCCCGAGGAGGGAGAGTGACAACTGGCGGTTACTTTAAAACTACCTGCACGCCCCGCGACCGACGCTTCCGTCTAGAAACTTCGTCAGGCTACAAGGTGGAAAACGTGTCTCTGCGCACCTTAGGAAGCTGTCACGGCCCGCCTGCTCAACAAGGGCCTGCTCTACCGCGTACGCAAAACATGAAGATCAGTTGCCTGCCTTTGTTGAACAGGCGGCTTTGCCCGCAGAGAACTCTTACCGCAGAAGAGGGGACACCTCCTGCCACCCATCACCAGAACAGCACTCGGCCCTTCTCCGCTCCGGGGGAAAGAAAAAATCCCCTGCAGCCCGCTCTCCTAGC
>NW_008795036.1:974115-1090132 GCF_000699145.1 Aptenodytes forsteri
GCCTCGGCTGCGGCATCGCTTTGGCCTCGGGGTATGGCGTTCGCGGCGCGGCGCGGTCTTTGGTTGTTAGGTTTCGTGGTGACGGGGGACACGCTGTCCAGCGCGGGAGCCTCAGAAAGTTAATTGCGAGTAAGTATTGCCCTTCGCTGGGCGAGAACTCGCCCCGGTGGAACTCTTTATCGGATGAGAGGAGTTAGGGCACGTTCCTTGCCTTCTGGTTTCTCAGGATTTTCCCGATGGCTTGAGCCTGTAAGTGTGCTGGTAGCAAGACTCCCAGAGGATACCGCCTCAAAACCGCGAGGCAGTAAATTACAGGTGGAACAGTCGCTCCTTTTGGTTCCGCTCTGTTTCCCTGAGCCTGGTGCAGGGATGGCTGAGCGGCGCTTGAAGTAGCTTCTGAGAGGTGCCGCGTGCGGCTTTATGTTAAAGGAAGTCGGTATTGATTTGAGGTTATTTTAATGTTTTGGATTGTAAAACTGTATTAGTGCAGAAACTGTTAGGTGCACTTAGCTCAGTCCTGTTGGAGGAGGGCCAGCTGAAAATACGGTTGAAGTCAAAAGGCAAACAGTTGTTTTGGCAAGAAGTTTCATTAAAATATTTACATAACTTCACAAGCTGTATACAATTTTGCTTAATGTCTTACTACGTAGACGCTGTGGTGTTTTCGCGGCTTTGGTTTTGTAACCATTTTATCTCTGGTTTAGCGTGGTACATAGGAATTGGGAATGGATATGTTTGGATTTCCAGTAAATTATTTCCAAAATATCCAGCGCAAGGTAGACTGTGCTGCTTTGTTTTAGTAGGAGAAAGTACATTTTATAAGCTGCCTCCTTTCAAAGAACTTAATTGACTTTGTTCAGGTGTGTGCGCGCCTGTATTGTAAAGTTTTTAATGCTAATTGGAAGCGAAACCATTTCACCTCGTAGAGTGAGGCTTCTTAAATATCTCCATTAAAGCAAGCTTTGTAAGTGGAAATAACGTTCATGTCAAAAGCTTCTAGCCATTTCTGTATGTCTTGAAATGGAGTGGTGAAAATCTTGTTGTAATTCTTTCCTAAAAGATGCATGTGGTAAAAATCAGAAACTTACAAAACCATAGTTGTTATATTTGGACACTAAAGGACCTTTTTATTTCGGGACCAAACCCCAGGTTTTTTTAAAGCCTTTTCAGTTGATAGGTTACTTACGCTAAACTTACACTTCAGTTAAAGCGGTCTTGCAGATAGCTGTTTTAAGCTAGCATGTGAAAAGCAGAAATTAAGTTCTAGTCAAATGTTTGTATAATCAGTTGTTTGAGTTGTTTTAAAAGAACAGAAAATGACCGTTGGATTTAAAACATTCCTTAATGATTATCCTGATGATGTGTATATGCAATACTGTAATACAGCACAAATTTACAGTTTGAAGTCCGTTGGGAAAATCAGCTGTAGAATCCTATTTTCTAGGGTGAATGATGATCATACCCACCATAAAAGAATTATTGTTTGGATATTTTATTTAGAAATTTCTGGGTTTAGTCAGCTGCATTGCTTTTTTTCTTTTTTTCGTTAGTTTGGTCTTTAAAATTTGAATGTTGTATTTGCAACTTTTTTGTATAGTTCCTGTATTAAGAATGTGCAAAACCTAGTTACCCAAGGAGGAGTTTGAAAGAGAGAAGAAACAAAAAGTTTATGTGCCTGACAGCATGGACTTTATACTGTGTACAGTGAGATCTGGAAGCATTCAGATTTCCAGCTCTATAAATTAACTTGTTATCATTAGAAAGTTGTGAGGTGTTAAACCTCAACATCATAATGGCTTTGCGCTTGTCTCCCCCTTCCCCCTTTCAAATTTTAATTTCTACAACCACTTCTAGGAGTCATCAGACCATGGATTCATGGTCTTAATTAACAGAAATCTAGGTGCAATTTGTACGTGATGTTGAGTGTTGTGACATGGGCTTCTGGAGTTTTGTTACGAATAAATTTAGAAGTACGGAAATGGAGGGAAGGAAGATAAGGGAACCTGTGGTGTAGTGTTTGTTGTTTTTTTGGGGGGTGGGGGGTTTGGTTTTGGTTTTTTTGTTGTAATCTGGTAGATTTAAGAGTACTTTTATCAGTACAGATATATCAAAGCCAAACGGTCATTCAGAAACTGAAGTGTGGGGTTTGGTTTGTTTTGGTTATTTTATGTCTGTATGACTTAGTTCTAAGTATAGCTACTCACACTACCTTATTTCTTATGCCTTATTAAATATGACTTAGTTTTTCAGTCTCTTTTTACTTTGTATGTGCCCATTTAACCTCATTTTTTCTCCTCATTCTTTCTAGTTATCATTTTTAAATGCACAGACTGGACTTTTCAGTGGGTAGTGGAAGTTTTCTTAGATTCTTGTATGCTGCTGTTATCAGTGAAGGCCTGATTAAACCCATGATTTTACCTGTGCAGACTGTATGCTATTAATGAATGAGTTGGTAAACAATGTACAAATTAAATGAAAGAGTTCACTGAGCTCTTTTGGCTTGACAAGGGTCAAGTATGTAAAAAGCAGCTGCATTGCTTTTTTTCTTTTTTTCGTTAGTTTGGTCTTTAAAATTTGAATGTTGTATTCGCAACTTTTTTGTATAGTTCCTGTATTAAGAATGTGCAAAACCTAGTTACCCAAGGAGGAGTTTGAAAGAGAGAAAAAACAAAAAGTTTATGTGCCTGACAGCATGGACTTTATACTGTGTACAGTGAGATCTGGAAGCATTCAGATTTCCAGCTCTATAAATTAACTTGTTATCATTAGAAAGTTGTGAGGTGTTAAACCTCAACATCATAATGGCTTTGCGCTTGTCTCCCCCTTCCCCCTTTCAAATTTTAATTTCTACAACCACTTCTAGGAGTCATCAGACCATGGATTCATGGTCTTAATTAACAGAAATCTAGGTGCAATTTGTACGTGATGTTGAGTGTTGTGACATGGGCTTCTGGAGTTTTGTTACGAATAAATTTAGAAGTACGGAGATGGAGGGAAGGAAGATAAGGGAACCTGTGGTGTAGTGTTTGTTGTTTTTTTGGGGGGTGGGGGGTTTGGTTTTGGTTTTTTTGTTGTAATCTGGTAGATTTAAGAGTACTTTTATCAGTACAGATATATCAAAGCCAAACGGTCATTCAGAAACTGAAGTGTGGGGTTTGGTTTGTTTTGGTTATTTTATGTCTGTATGACTTAGTTCTAAGTATAGCTACTCACACTACCTTATTTCTTATGCCTTATTAAATATGACTTAGTTTTTCAGTCTCTTTTTACTTTGTATGTGCCCATTTAACCTCATTTTTTCTCCTCATTCTTTCTAGTTATCATTTTTAAATGCACAGACTGGACTTTTCAGTGGGTAGTGGAAGTTTTCTTAGATTCTTGTATGCTGCTGTTATCAGTGAAGGCCTGATTAAACCCATGATTTTACCTGTGCAGACTGTATGCTATTAATGAATGAGTTGGTAAACAATGTACAAATTAAATGAAAGAGTTCACTGAGCTCTTTTGGCTTGACAAGGGTCAAGTATGTAAAAAGTTGCTTTATTGGCAGGAACTTTTTAAAACAAAACAAAACCAACGACTTAATCTGATAAAGCAGTGGAAGATGCAGATACTTAAGTGATCTTTTCAATGAAGTAGTTCTCAGAGCAAAGACAACCAAAGGAGCAGCAGGATGTTTTCTGGACACTAGAAGAACAGCTGTACTGTATCAGTCTGCACGTCTGTTTAACCTAGCATCTTCTCTCAGGAGCAGACACTAGTTTATGCATAGGAAAAAGCGTAAAAACAGTAGCCTTTGTTAGGAAGTGGTTGCTCTTTGGTGGAAAAAATATTTGTTTGCAGTGTATTTAATGAAATTAAAATTCTGACTATCTTTTTGCAGAGAATCAGAATGACTAAAAAAAGGAAACATCAAGAAGATTTCCAGAAAGTGAAATTAAAAGTTGGGAAAAAAAAGCCTAAACTAGAGAATGCAACTGATACTACCTTCAAAACAAAGGCCATACAAATTCCTGAGCAGCTTAAAGAAGATGGAGTGCTTCCTACGCAAAATAGAAAACTTAACATAAAGGTATACTGTGACATTACATTCTGAAATGATGGAAATTTACTTATCATTTATCTAGGTTTACTATGTTTACTAGAATTTAGGAAAAAAAATTATTTAAAAAAAAAAAACACAACCCAAAAAAACAACTTAAACCCTGAAAGAGTATCTGAATACAGCCTCTTTGTCCTTGACAGTAAGCTGACCCATGAATTTAATAAATTGCTGGACCAGCATATAATCCAAGGGAAAGGTTTTCAGCAGTGCAAAAACTAAAGTTGCACACTGATTTAAGTATCTAGGATTAACATTTGGTTTTTGAAAGTCTTGGATCATAACTTAAGGACAGGGTTTTAAAAAGTAGACTTGCTGAGATGATGTTTTTAAAAAATTTTATATTTCTTTGGGTGGTGGTTCTGCTTTCCTTCCTTTGCGTCATCTTCTATCTCTTGCAGCTGTCTGCTTAAACTGAAGAAAGCTGTTGAGACTGAGATTTCATAGTTCTACTTTTGAGAACAAGTGTGAGAGGACTTATTTTTGGTCATCCCTCTGTTAAGTCAGTAGGGTTGTGCATAGACTTAAGAATGAGGATTATCTAATTACCTGAAGGACAAGTCATAGTATCTTGTTTTTCCTGTCATTGAATTTTGATGATTTGTTCATTGTACGCTTTAAACTAATATTATATTTGTTCTGAACATATTATGCTGCTACGAACAGCAGTACATTGTGAGAATAGATTCTGTATTTTTGAGCGTTTAAGAAAAAATGTGCTGGAAATAGGTGGGGAAGTTTAAAGAGCTTAAAGTAATAATGATAGTAAGTATATATGTTTCTTTCCTTTTAGGATCTGCTTTCGCAGATGCATCACTATAGTCCTGGGGTTAAGCATAATGCACTTCTTGGGCTCAAAGATCTCCTGTCTCAGTATCCATTTGTAATTGATGCGCACCTTTCGAATATAATAAGTGAGGTGGCAGCTGTGTTTACAGACAAAGATTCTGGTGTCAGAGGAGCAGCTGTTCACCTGCTGCAATTCTTGGCTTCAAAAATAAGAGCGGAACAGATTGCTCCATTTTTTCCTTTGGTAAGTGCCCATCTCTCCAGTGCCATGACTCATATCAGTGAGGGGATTCAGGAAGATTCATTGAAAGTCTTGGACGTTTTACTGGAAGCATACCCAGCTCTTCTCACAGACCGCAGCAGTATATTGTTGAAGAATTTTGTAGAGCTTATTTCTCACCAGCAACTGTCAAAAAGACTGAAAAGCAGAGAGAAACTTTCCTGGATGCTCTCTGTTAACCCAAATCGCAGAGTAACTTCTCAGCAGTGGAGGTTGAATGTACTTACCAGGCTCAAGAAGTTTCTCCAAGCAGTGGTAGATGGATCCAGTGAAATAGAGGATGAAGGGCTTCAAGAACAAAAGGATAGCCCTCATTCTGTGAGGAACCCAGTATGTATAAGTTGGAAGGTCCATGCAAATAATCAGCAACATATACAACTGTTTGAAAATGGTGGCTTACGACCAAAGATCAACTCATCGTTTAGGCTGAGGTGAGAAAACGTTAACTAATTTGGGAATTAATGTCAACTGTATGATCACAATGTTAAACTCTGGTTTGTTGCTGTCAAAGACAACTACTTAATTTTTGTTGTGGGATTGTCCCTTAGTCATATTCTAGGGCATTAAGTGTAATGTGCAGTCTTACTGCAGTGGCTTGAAAATATGGAAATACTCAGCGGATAACCGTGCTATGCGTATATCATGAACCTTCCCGTTATCAAATAAAAGCTTTATTTTATGCTATTCATAATAATTTTGGAAGACCAACTCTAGGGTTTTTTTTGGAATGTGAACTGACGACTACAGGTTGTTGCAGGATATCAAATAGACCTGGGGCCAAGCAGGCAAATTTCTTTACATTAAACATAAGCTTGTTTCTTACACTGTGGTGATGAATTTTACTGAAATTTTGTGCTTTTACTTTCAAGAGTCTATCGTAAGTTTAGGAGTCTATTTTCTTTGACTATAGCTCCTTTGAAAAAGGACAGCATGATAAGACGTGTCTGGCTGTATGAAGTTCTGCTGAGTTTCTGATTCTAGATATTTTTAATCAATTCACTGGTTTATATCTTCACTGGATAAAAGATGTCTCGTTTGAGACGTGTTGATGAATATGGACGAAAGCGTAGCGTGCTTAGTCACAGAAAGGCTTGTGTGTTTTTTAGTAGTACTCTAAATAGATGTGAGCTGAAGTTAAGGGAGAAATAACTAACCATCTTTATTTCTCTTCCTCCTTTCTGATTCACCCACTCCTCAAATTAGAGGGGAACCTCCCACCCCACTTCATGGCACCTTTTAAACATTGGCGTCCTCATGTATATGCATTACTATAGATGTTACATACCTGCTGGTAGGAGACCTGGAACGACGACTTGAAAAATGGAAACCGTTTAGCTGTTACACAGCACTTCCAATCCATAGTTATCAAGGTGGTTTGAAAAGAAACCACAATCCTTGTTTTACAGCTGGGGGAGACTGAATAAGGGGTATAAAGCAGTTACACCAAATTCATCTAGGAGGTCAGTGGCAGAAAAGGGTATAAAACCCACTGCCTAATCCATTGCTATGTCCATCTCCTATCTTTGAATGAAGTGCAGAAGAAGTGTTCTCTTTTAATACGGCAGGTATTGGCCTGAATTAGGTGTTTTCCACCTCTGTCGTGGAGACACACAAATGATCATTCCGTTCCCACTCTCCTAGGCTTCCTCTTGGTAGATAGCATATTACTTGTGGTAGGTATAGGAAATTTATATTAAGCTAAGTAAAATGTGCAGCTTATTCTTGTAAAAGTCGTTCTTAACATAGCGTAAGAGTTCAGTCATGACCAACAATATCTGCTGCAGGTAAAACTTTAGTTGGAAACTAGACCAGTGAAGCCCACTTGAGGCAGGGGGAAGGGTTCAGTGCTGAGCACAAAACAGTCCTATGGACTTCATCTCTGCAGTCAGAAGCATACAGTTGTGGACCACCATGTATCAGAGGATTCTTGTATTGTGCCCTGAATGATATGCAGCATGTGATATACCATGCCCTGTAATAGCTGAAGATGCATTGTATCCAAGGTCTAGGAAAATAAACTTTACATCTGGTGTCACCTGAATTGGATTCCGCTTTTCTGAGGAGCTAGATTTTGGTGAAACAATGTGATCCACTTGTGGTTATAAATACTTTCAAAAAGGCGTTTGCGAGCATGAGGAAGAGCCAGAAGAATAGAAGGAAACATTGCTAGAATCCAAGGCGAGATTGGCAAAGCAAGCTGATGCCAACAGAACAGAAGAATGGAGAGAGAAGGGGCATCTGCAGAAGGTACTAAAATGTTCTCGTTTTATTGCAGTTGCGCATATTTTTCGTATATTCATTTTGCACAAAGGGCCAGTGCAGCTTGTTTTAGTGGATATCCGCAAAATTCTAAGAGTGGAAGTTACTGTGGTGGCTTTTGTATTTGCCACTGAAATCTTTTCTAGCAATCTGAAGATGTTCAATTCTGTCTCTTCCAATCCCAACTGTGGCCTTTTACAGGCATTCCCAGGCCTCAGCTGTGGCCATTACTGCAAGGACAGAAATTACTTCTAATAAGAAGTGCAAAACATCTGTAATGCTCCTTGAGTACTTCCAAAATCTCAGTGTGTGTGTTTTTGTTTAAATAAGGCAATGCACAAATAGTCAAGTCCTAAGTATAGAGAATGAGTTAGCCAAACCATAAGTAACTAATTGTGGTGTGTATGTATTGATGGCTTCATCACTAATACTGCAAGTAAGTTTCAACTTTGTTCTTTAAAAAGTAGGCTTCCAAACACCACTAATAGTATGCTAAATTTTTAAAGTTAGCGCACCTTTTTAATTTCATAAGTTCATTGGGTAGGAATGGCACCTCATTGGTAACCTGGTGATTATGGAAAGGGATTTTCAGAATCAGTCTGCAGTATTAATGTTTAGTAAAAAGTGTAGATTCTGAGCTTGGAATGCTGGATAGTTCAACAATGCAAGTCTTAAGACTTTATTTTCTGTTGTGTGCTAGGTCTTCCTACTGTCCGTGAATTAAAGATTACAGTGAATTAGGAGATTATTAGAATATATCCTCTGCCTTATGTGCTGACTGCTGCTTTTTGCATCAAACTCATTTCAGATGTGGAAAAATGGAAAGCCTTCACAACTTAAACGTGGTGATACCAAGGTGTGTGGTCTTTGTTTCGGACTGGAAGTGGTGCTGAAGAGAAATGGTAGAGCTTCTGTTTCTGCTGAGAAAGGCCAAAATGAAGCTGCAGAGAAAAGCGAAGACTTGAGAGACCAAAATGGAAGACAAAGCATAGTGAATAAATGTGTATATGGTGTGACGACTACAAAATGAAGCTGCAGAGAAAAGCGAAGAAGACTTGAGAGACCAAAATGGAAGACAAAGCATAGTGAATAAATGTGTATATGGTGTGACCTGTGCATCAGATAGAAATGGAAAATACGGTTCACTTCATGTGCTGAGTGTTTCTTTGCTGCAATTGGCAGTGCACGCAAAAAAGGAGGACAGTAACCTGGCTTAGACTCTGAGTCATAAAAACTTACTAACTTCCAATGACTTTTCCTATTTTAAGCAGCAGAAAGTTGTTTCCTTATTTTCTGTTTCTTTTACGCTTCCTTGACTTCCCTTTGCTGAATTTCTGTTGTCCTCTTACTGTCAAATGGCAGATATGTTACACAGTTTTCTTTTGTTTGATCCTGCTTTATAGAAATATTGGTGTTTTAAAGAAAAATGACAGCTTAAGGGGTACACAAGTATCTTGCAGCTCCCCTCAATAGTATTTCATACCGATATGAAGGTAGTAATGCTTTGTAGTGTTTGAGAGCTGCCTTACCATTAAAGAATAGTCATAACAGATACGTGACAAAAAGATTAACACTTTAATTGACATCAAAGCCTCCCAGTTCCAGTGAACCTGTATTGCTAAGGATATTGCACTAATCAGATGCATACTGGACAGATTACAGTAATACTTTGTCATCATCTGTTACTGGCAATCAGATTTTATTTACCCCTTTTGTTGTTAACCTTGAATATTTGGAGGAGTCTTATCTTGAGAGATGGGGGCTGCTTTTTCAGGGGTACATGAAAGCTATGCTAAGTATTCTTCTCCAAATCCTTTTGGCAGCTGGGTGGAGTATCCCTTTTGGCGTGGATTCTTCCTTCTTTTTCCATCCCTTGTTTCAGAAAAGTACTGAAATAGTTGGGTGTGTGTATTATACGTTTGTAGGAATCTTCAGGTGTGTGTTGCCAACTTCTCGGGTTTCATGCACTGTTCACTGTTTAATGGGGAGATTTTTTTGTGTTCCAGAAGTAGATTGCTCGAATTCCAGAGCTCTGCTGTAATATCAGGTATTATTTTCAGAGAAATGATTAAAGACTACTACTTCAGAACTATTTCAGCCAATTACTGACACTTCGGAATCTCAGCTGAGTGTGTAGTCCTGCCATGGCATAGCATTTACAGGACAACCTAACTTTTTCAGTGAGGTTATGGTCTTGGTATCAACTGGCTTGTCCAGTGACGTTTTAGAATTCATTGTGGTTATAACTGGAAGATGGGATTTGTCTACTGTGTCTTTAGATGACTGAGAGTTAAATGTGTAAGTTGGAACCATTCACCCTAAACTCTCTTCATAGTCTGAAAGAAACTGGTGTCTTTACTGCAGTGTCTGCGGCATAGAAGGGACATAGAGCAACAAAAAAGGGACAAATAGGCCAAATTACATTGACTGCATACGTTGGTTGCTGCAGTTAATGCTAAGCTTTATAAAATTTTAAGATGTCTGATAGTTGTAGTAGGTACTAAAGATAAAACTAACATTTTTTTCTTATGACCAGTTATGTTTCCGCTTGTCTGTTTTATTTTGTGCTGGAGATGTAAATTCTCTCTCCCCCATCTTGCCTTCATTGAAAAAGAGCCTGCATTTGTCTTACACTTTCTTTTTACTCCTTTGCAGGTGTCTTCTCCCTGCTCCTTTTACAGTTTGTTAATACGTGGGTTCGTTTTGGTTTAGTAACTTTCTTGAGATACCAATTTCAACCAGAGAGAAATGACAGAATAAAATTTTTCTATTCTATGCATATTATAGATGATTGCAACAGCATGAGAAATGGAGCTTCGTAGAAGGATATAACTAATTGGATAATTTGGCAATGACAGGATGACCAGGAAAAACTGCTTTACCTCTTTAATCCAATATGAAATTAAAATATTTGTAAACAGAACTTTGCTTTCTTTCCACAGATAGGCAGATAATAGTTTTTCAGATCCTGCTTTGGGTGTGTGTGTAAAGAAAAATCACTTGGAGAACATCACTGAAATAGAAAGGAGTTTAACAGGAGGTTCAGTGTACTAATTTTATGCATATTAGGAAGTTAGAATTAAGATGGGAATTCCCTGCTGTAAGTTAGAAAACAAAATCATCATGGAAAACAATGTCAGAAATCATCAGTTGAAATTATTGTTGCTTTTTTTTTTAAAGGGCTTTTGTTATTTGGAAACCCTTTCAGAAGCTTCTGTATTGCTTAAAATTAGCAGGAGTTATCCAGGGATTTCTTCTTTCAAAGAACCTTCTTTGGTTCTATCATTAAATGGATACAAATTGCCTGAATTTTTGCAGGATTTGGTCATAATCCCTTTTGAAACACAAAGTGTGTTATGGGGGGGGGAAAGTCCTTGGTTTTCTTGCTTTCTGTGAGGTGTTCTTTTAATTTAAACTATATCTCTTCATTTTTTGATAAGTTTTGTTTAACTTCATTATCTCGAATCATTTTAATAATTTTCCAGCTAGTTGCTCTCCAGAGCCATTACAGTTAAACATCAGGTGGGAATGAAAGTTATATTTTTGCAGAATGATTTCCCCCCCCCCCCCACTTAATACAAAAAACCATATTGGAGAAGGTTATTAACTGTAATAAAACTCATGCATTTGACAATACTTTGTAGTCAGTTTCATTATTTTGCTTCAAGGAGCTTAAAACTTAAAGCTTTTTTATTTTGTTGTGCCGAGTACAGTGAATTCTTATCTGTTGGTTGAAGGTGATATGATAATGCAAATCATATTTCTCCACTTTATAGACTTTACATATAACAATGGGGAAAGAAATACTGAAATCTAAGAAGTTGTTACAGAAGCACACAAACTTGCAGGGAGACTCGGGAGCAGGTTTGTTGTAGATGGTTTGAACTCCCTTTTTTCCTTACTGAAATATCTAGCAAGAAAGCAAGCAAATATTTAATGTATTAAAAAAGTAATTTTTCCTGTTATTCAGAAAGCAGGAAAGTGGTATTGCTCTAATCTGTTTTTAAAGGTTTGATCTTCATCTTTTTTCTTTTTTTTTTTTTTTTTGCTTTTGTCGTTTAGGTCTCTGGCAAGTGTAATGGACAGTGCAGAAAAAGGCCTGTCCTCGGCTGAAAACTTAAAAGGTTTTATTGAGATAATAATTCCATTACTGATTGAGTGCTGGATTGAAGCATCTCCTGCACAATCAGCTCCCATTCTTGGAAACCTTTTGGAATCAGAATCTCAGCAGCTTATGCAGCAAGTGCTTAGTATAATACATTTGTTGTGGAAACTCACAAAGCGACATGATGACACATACAAAATGGTAAGGGAGAAGTGATCCGTGGCATAATAATGACAGTTCATTTTGTTTTGATCGGAAACTAGTGATTTGGTCATTGCAAGTAGTGGAAATATTTTATTAGGAGAGAAGAAGCCTCGGTTTTGAGTAGAATTTGAGTTTGGATTTTGTCAAGTCTCTTACTCTAGAAAAGAATCTGTTGAACTGAGCAATGAATTCACCGACAGTCTCCAGGAATCCTTGACAGACTGCAGCACAAAAGCTTTTGAAACTGAAAGTGGTATTGGAGAAGAGGAGCGTTTTGTCTCCCGGATAACCTCTGGAATATAACTTTGAACAAAGCGTAGAATGGAGTTGTTCCTTGTTTTTATGTATTGAAAAATTTTACGGGAGTGAGGGGGTGGAAATGAACAAACCCTAAACCCTTGGAAAGGTAGGGGGTAATGGTGGTATGAGATCCTGTAATTGCTTGGTGCAACCTACGTTGTTGTGTCATGAATGGTAGTATCATAAGACAATGATTAAAACCTCAATAAGAATTTTGGAAAATATCCTTGAAGTTTTTTTGCCCTAATTATTTTGTCTGTCTTTTACTTTGGTAAATGAATTGCTATTTTTTGTAAGTTTTGCTGCTTTTCCAAAGATTTTTGCAAAATAGAAAAAGAACACTCTTCTCTTTCCATTTTGGCCATTGAGAGTAGTTGAAAGGAATGTCTTGACAGCTCTTTGTTTTACCTGTGTGTAGGACTGTAGGTCCATTTGCTAAACAAAAATCTACATATAGAATAATTATTGGAAGTCATTTATGGAATCATTCCATTAGACCAGAGTTATCCAACTTACACAGCCTGAGGGATGGATTCAGTGTGTTCAAACAAAATGCGCTGTTCCCCTTTCATCTTTCCTAGAAGGCCTCTTTGGAAGCAGGCAGAAAGGAGGCTGTTGGCCAGGTAAATACCTGTGGCAGCCTGCTGCCCCTAGCCTTTAATTTTAGGGTACTGCAGAGCTGCTGCCCTTAGCCATAGGGTGCCTGCATTTCGGTCCCATGAAAGGAGTGCTCCTGTGTCAAGGTGTAGCTGTTTTAGGTACACGCAGTTGCATTATGACCTTGGGATGTTTGGGGGGGGGGGGGAAGAGTTTGTTTTAAAAAGGGGGGGGGGGGGGGAATCTGATGTCCATACAACTTTTTTTTTGAGCATATTGTGGTTTAGGTAAGATCAACTGTTTATTATAGTCATCTTTATATGTATGTGCATTCAAATGGCTCAGTTTGAAAATGGAAGCTCTGCTTATTTAATAGCCCTTGGGCTTATGGGCCAAAGTGGTTATTAGAGACGCTTTGGAAACCCACTATGAATATGCCTAGTGGAAACCTATTAATCTTTGAAGTAGTTTAATGGTCATTCTTTGTTCTTAATACTTGAATATCAAAAAAGATTATTCTGCCTGACCAATTTGATAGTGGTGTAGACTTTTTTGTGATGACTTCTGCTGGACAGTTTGTGGAATGGTGACTGTGAGTGTCTGGTAACCCACAAAGTAAAATTATTTTTAAATATTGAAAAAAAAATCCTTTTTATGTAAGGATGGCCTTTCTACTGGAAAATGTTTTGTGTCAGTGGGCTTTGAACTACAGGTACACTAATGATGGGGAAAGATGAAGCAGTGTCAGAATACGTCTTAATGGAAAACTCAGGACAGTCACTGCGAGTAAATCAGAGTTCACTCTGATTTTAAGTACCCTGATAAATTGATATAAAAGCATTTTAAATTCACATCTGTAACTCACTTGGTTTAATATTGCATATACCCACATTAATATGTGCTAAGAAAATATACTGGTCCAGTTTGGATTAAATGTTGTCGCTCAACCTTGACTTACATCATAATTTTACTCCCTTGTTTTGTGGACCTTCAGGTTCATGCACAGAACTTCACATTTACAACTGAAAGTAAATACATATGAAAACTTGCAAACAGAAGCTAAAGTTCCTGTTTTTCATTGATTCCAATAATGGATTATGGAAGACGATTGCATTGATGTATTTCACTTACTACCATGTTTTCTGTCTATCATCTGCTTTCCTTAACAGGAGCTATGGCTTCGAATGAATTACCTTGTTGATTTCAAGCACCATTTCATGCGTCATTTTCCTTATTCTTTACAAGAAACAGTAAAGCAGAAAAAGAAAGATTCGTGCAAAGGGTAAGAATAAAATCAGTGTCATGTTACAGCTTTTAATTTCATAAGAGAAGTGAGACAATGCGAGTCATATGCTTTATCCAGTATTAAGTTTTTAATGTTGGAAAAGAAAACCTTTTATTGCGTATTCCTTGAAGATCTGTAGAGAAGTTTTTATAGGAAGGTAGCATTGCTTTGAATTGAGAAGTTTTGGTTGTTCTGTAAAGGTATTGTATAGGAAGCCATCTGAATAGCCTCCTGTAGAAATTAAAATGCTGTCTTAGAGAAATGAAAATATTTTATTGAATGCTTGATCTGGAATTTGCATATTGCTAAATGGTGATTTGTGTTAGTCTGACTAGTTTCATATTTCTGCATGTTTCCTTCAGTTGGCTGATGAATTACATCAAAACATAGTTAAAACATTTTTTTCACCCACATCTACTCTTCTATAGTTGTATTACAGGGCTGGATAAATACAGCTAGGAGGGGAGATGGGACGCATTGTGCCTGTCCTGTATGGCAAAGTAGTACTGGAGCAGGAGAAGTTGAGCACTCACATGTTTCTTCACTATTGATCTGGCAGAGTGGGTGCACCAATTTTGTTCCGGTATAGGCTAGTAGCAGGTTGTTTCCCCTCTCAGCTCCCAGATGTGAGACTATATACCTGCAAAGTCTGTTCTGGAGTCATTCTGCGCCATTGCAGTCCATATAAAACACTGGTATATGTACAGTGGGTATCAGCCAGCGTCTGTCTCAGTTTCAAATACTTGCAAACTGTGCCACTGCAGATTGAGCTGTAGTAGTAGAAGCAGCTCTTTTTATGCTGAGGGCCTACCATGGTGCAGGTATACTTGAGGCTGAAATCCTATTTGATATTTTGACTGTTGCATTTTCTCTTCCTGGAAGGGCACATAGATCAGAGGTACAGCATAGTTCTTCGTTAAATGCTTCATTCCAGCTAAGTCTTACCCATTAAGTTCAAAAAGTCAAAAGGTGTTTTGCTTTTTCAGGTTTTGACCTGAACACCCTTCCTTGAAACTGAAAATCTCAGAATTAGTAGTTAGGCAATGCAACCATCTTGTCTTATAGGTGGCACCCTGACTAACCATACTTCTGTTGATCCTTCTTCACTCTGCTACTATGTTTTGCCCCCCATTCTTGCGCTTTAAAATAAATATATTGTTGGACACATGCAGGAGAAGTAATCTGTGAAAACTCTTTTTTGTGTTTTTATTTTGACTGTTACTTGAAGACTTCTGGAAACTTAGCTTCATGCCATGAAAATAAAAATAGTTGCTTTTGTTTTCCTTGCTTACCAATATATTGGGTTAAAGGCCTGCCTGCATTTGGAAACCTTGCATGGCATTTTGAGGCTTCCTTCCTTCTCCAGTTTGCAAAATGTTGCAGAAGTTTACCACAGTACTACTGATAGTGCTTAGCATCTACATATTCTGAACATGAAAAAGTTATTAGCATTTATGCCATGTGTAAGTGATGTCCACAGGTTGAGATTTATTTGCTCATATTGTAATGGTTGGCCCTGACCTGAAGGGTGACTACACTTACATTAGCACAGATTAAAGTGCTTTTTGTTACTTTGTTTTCACAGCTCTACTTTGTGTTCTGAATGTAGGCATTCATATTGTGCAGCTTTCTCTAGGTAAATGCTGTGATTTTTTTTTTTTTTATACTGTGAGTGACGAATCAGCAAGTAGAGAAGTTCTAGCATTATGTGTCGAGCTGCAATACTCTTGATTCCTTTCTTGATATCCCTTAATTTTGTCTTTCAAACCTCTGTAGGGCAACAGGGTGGTCCTGCAGAATATTGTGATGGTGAAAAATGTGTTTCTGATTCCACATGAGTTTGGAAAAAAGTACATAAGTGGATTTCTCTGTGCTGTTCATGGTGCTTTTTGTCGTTGTGTGACCCGTGTGATTCCTCACAGAAGAAACACAGAACAGACTGAAACTAAGGATTAATTTTTTTTTTAGCCTTCCTTTACTGTTTTCAGTCACCTAAAAGTGCTGCTAGGCCACAGTAAAAATGTCAAACAGGAGAAACCAACCATAGAGATACAATTTAGAGCTTTGGTTGTTGCTGCCACTATAAATATGAGAAATAGACATTTTGGTGGCAGAACAAAAATTTACAAGTACCCAAATGTCAAATACAAAGACTTTTAAAATGCATATTGGCTTTAAAACTTTAACATTTAGATTTTTTTTTCTACACAGTATAATTTCCACCAAAGTAACATACATTAGAAGGCACAAAATATTACTTTGAAATCTCTCTCTGTTTTCTTTTTTCCGCCCTCCCCCTTAGCAACAAGTATTGTATGACATCCTCAAACAGTGTAGACCATCTTTTACTGAACTTAACCTTGTGTGACATAATGGTTTCACTAGCAAGCACTTCAACACTTCAGATGGATTCTGGTTGGCTGGACATGATAAGGAAATTTGTGACAGATACTCTTCAGGACGGCAGCAAGCTGAATAGCAAGCAGGTGAACAGGTTGCTTGGTGTGACTTGGAGACTAATGCAAATACAGCAAAACAAAGGTAAGACGTGAGTAGTTTCTGAAAAGCAAAATTATGCACTGACAAAGAGCTTGAGTTATTCTAGTGTTTTCAGGTCACTTCATCTTCTATCCTCAGTTGTTACATCAAAATGTATTTTGTCTATAGAGGTAAATTGAATTTCATGGTCATATCCGTGTGTATAGCATTGAAAACTGCTTGTTTTTTAGGAATGCTGTTAGATTGTTTGATTTGCTGTTGATATGCAAAGTATTAATATATTTGTGTATCTGTTTTTACTTCTTAAGGTATTCTTATAAATGGGAAGATGAGTTTTCTTCATTGAAAAAAATAATTACTAGGATGTAGAGGTGCATGATACATTAATATTACAATCCTTATTTAAAATTCTTAATGTAGCTGGTAGACTCCCTTGAGTACTGTCAGATGACCATTCTAGTTCTGTGATGACATGAAACGCCAAGATAGTTCTGATGGAAGCTGCTGTAGAATATTTTCCAATGTGTTTGATTTGAATCCTTTTCCAAGAGAAAACATATTTCCAGTTGTGAGTTGCAGGACCAGTACGGTATTTTGGCTTGGCTTTTTTTTCTTTTTTGCTTTTCAAGTACAACTTGATTGTGTTCCAGATGAGACCTTGGTTGACATGTCTGTTAAGTGATTGATATAGGACTTCTTAAAGAAAGGAATTTTTCAATAAGTCTAAAGGTGGCAGGGATCTATTGTCTTACCAGTCTGGTAGAAGTGAATTCCACAGCCATGCAGCCAAGTAGAGTTTATAGAAAATGCTTTGCCATTAGCAGCAGGTTTCATTGTTAGTGTTGTAAGATGAAAAGGTGTCAAATGTCCCTCGAATATATTTTGGCAGTTGTATCTCCTTCCAAATCCATTTTAATTAGGAATCTGTCTATTCTTATGTCCCTGATGACAAAGATAATAAGTAATCATTCCTATCTGCGCTCCAAATTTAGCTTCCTGTTGAAGGCAAATAATAGTCCACAGTCAGAGATGTGCCTGTCTCACTAGCTGAGCTAAAGCAGAAGAATTGCTACTCAAGAAAGTAGTTTCCAAACTATTGTTAGACTGTTAAATTGGATACTTCACGCTTTTCCTTGTAATGAAACATTGATTTTTCCTTTGTCTACCAAACCTACCAGATAGTGGATAATGGCTGGTGTTCCTCTAACCAAAGTGGCCATTTTAGTGCGATAATTTTCCTTGGGAATGCAGAAAATTAATAAGCTTAAAAAAAACTTAAATGAAATTCCAAAAGATTAATATGTATGGATCTTGTCTGCTGATCCTGTAAAGGTTCAGGAATTTCACTGCAAGTAGGAAATTCTTTACCTCACAAATTTGTATCTGTTTGTGTTAACAATTTATCTCATCCCTTCAGGATAATCCTTTTGCAGTACTAAAAGCCTGACTACATGTCAGATTAAAATTCATTTACTAGCTGTAGAGGAAATACAGCCTCGACATGCTGGAGAAATGGGCTGATGGTTCAACAAGGAGAAGTGCAAATTCCTGCACCTGGGGAGGAACAACCCCATGCATCTGTACATGCTGGGGGCTGACCAGCTGGAAAGCAGCTTGACAGAAAATGACCAGGGGGTCCTGGTGGACACGAAGTTGAACATGAGCCAGCAATGGGCCCTTGTGGCAAAGAAGGCCAGTGGTGTCCTGGGCTGCATTAGGAGGAGTGTTGACAGCAGGTTGAGGGAGGTGATCTTTCCCCTCTATTCTGCACTGATGAGGCCACACCTAGAGTACTGTGTCCAGTTTTTGGCTCCCCAATACAAGTGAGACGTGGACATGCTGGAGAGAGTCCAGCGAAGGGCCATGAAGATGATGAATGCACTGGAGCATCTCTCCTACAAGGAAAGGCTGAGAGAGCTGGGACTGTTCAGGCTGGAGAAGAGGAGGATCAGGGGGGATCTCATCAGCATGTATAAATACGAAGGGAGGGGGCAAAGAAGATAGAGTCAGGCTCTTTTCAGTGGTGTCCAGTGACAACACAAGAGACAATGGGCACACACTGAAACACAGGAGATGCTGTCTGAACGTCAGGAACACCCTTTTTCACTGTTAGGGTGACCGAGCACTGGCACAGGTTGCCCAGAGAGGTTGTGGAGTCTCCATCCTTGGAGATTCAGAAGCTATCTGGACATGGTCCTGGACAGCCAGATCTAGCTGATCCTGCTTCAGCAGGGGTGTTGGACCAGATACTCCAGAGGTCCCTTCCCACCTCAACCGTTAAGTGATTCTGTGGAAGAAGAAAAGCTTCCTTCCTTGATACTCTTTTTTTGATGGTGCTTTAGAAATTCTGAACTTTATTGTGTCAGATGATACTGCAAAAGATAGTACGTACCAAAAATACAACTCTGATTTGTTTAAAACCTATCTGACATTGAGATTAAGGGCCTGGAAGGGTATGTCTTCTTTAGAAGACAAGGCAAAAGAAAAAAATGAACCATTATAGTCAAAATTTTTTTAGAACACAATGGAAATCAGAAAAGGGGAAGTTTAGATAGAAAAAACAAAGAGCTAATGAATGAGAGATTGAATAAGACCATAGTCAACCTCCTGCACACTATGCTACAAAAGCATGGTGGTATCTTTGTAGTCGTATTTTTCAGGGTTGCCTATTTTGAGTAGCTATTTATGCTGGGATGAAGTGCACCCTTTTTGTGGATGTCTAGTAGAGCTTCACGCTGTGATGTCTGAAGATTTCTCTCCATTGTTTAAGATCAAACTCTGGATCTGCTCTCTCTAATTAGGAGGTCTGCTCCTTTCTTGCATCTCTCAGGTATGACTTCAGCAGCAGCTTGCCTGCTAGTTGTATTTTTGAAAAAATTTCTTCAAGTAATGAAGAGAGCACACTCAGTCACTTGAGAAGGAGGCTTGCCATGTGCCAATTAAAACTGAAATAAGTTAAAAATCATGACAACTTGGCTGCATTTTGGAAGTCTGTATAATGTGGACATTTTAAGTACTACTTTTTAAGAATACATTTTAAAATTGCTTCTGTTTTTAAACTTGTCCTGTTCATATGAAGCAATTGAAATAGTAGGACCTGCTTTACTAAATGTGCCACAGAGAGGTATTGGAAGATGGCTGAACATTCTACACACTTAGAGTATTTATTTCTTATTATATTTGTTCAGTTAACAGTTCATTAATTAGCTAAAAACTACATAAAGGTATAATTGTTATTCAATTAAGAATAAGCAAGTGTTCTGTTTAAGAAACGCTGTTCAAGATGAATCTTCACCTGAAGAGTATGTGAATTGAATAAGTTGATGGTCCTGATGCAATGAGAAGAACTTAATAATTTATCTTAATTAAAATCCATTCTAATATTTGATGTATTTTTCTGTTGACAAATATCTTGGATTTCAGCTTCTAAATGGCTCCCTGCATTATGCTTGTGTATTACCATGTGTCACAAATGGGTGATTTAGATTGCTTAAAGAATCACCTTTAAAGCTATTGGCGAAAGTGGTTTTAATATGGTGTTGTAAAAGTGCGACTTAACAAAGTTCGATGGCAACGTTCACTATTACTGTACGGCACAATCATTTGAACGATGATTCAAAGTTAACAAGGCACAAACAAAAGTTACCATACTACAAGGTTATGCATGATACTGGTCGCTTACCAAAGATCTGCCGTTGGTAAAAGGTCTCTGCCTCGAGGAGCAACCTTGAGAGGCATCCCAGCTCATGGGGAGATCACTGCCATGCAGCCACGCTGCCTAGCAGGGAGAGCTCAAGGAGGGCTCACCTAGGCTGTCATATTTATGGAATAAAGTGGTTGGCTTGTGGTCAAATTCCATGCGATGGGAAAGGTATGCATGAGACTCCTTGTACCCACAACTTTCTTTGTTCCCTGATAAATGAGTCTTGGAAAAGCCACCTGCTATTCATGTGTTAATCGCATGATCGGTGTTCCAAGCTCTTATGCATTGATGCTCACGCTGTCACTCTGCTCCTTTGTGGGTTTTCAGAGAACAGATTGAAACCAGAGGAGTTCTTGGCCCATTAATGGCTTAGGCCTTTACTTCCTTTGGAGCCTGTACCAAACTACCACTAGTTTGGTTAAGGGGTCGAGTGCATCCGTCACAGTATGCCATTTCAGGTGCTTTTTATAGTGTGTCTTTTAGTGAGAATCCCTATATGATAACTTAAATATGTTCCCTGATAAGAGTTTTACTGATGAAGACCAGCCCCTGATTGGATCCGGAATAATTTTTTGTATGGAGCATTCTTGTCTCTGTGGGCAGAAGCAGCTCTGTTCAGTGTGGAACACAAAATTGTATCTGTTTTTGAATACATAACTTACTAAGACTGCTCTGTACGCCTGAATGGAAAGGCAAAGGTTTCCCAGTCTTGGTTTTTGAAGATAATGAAGTGATTGCTGCTACTTAAGTCTATCTTGATGGAAAAGAATTCATTGGGACCCCAAGCTCTTCTGAGGCAAATTGAGTCAGGTCTCATATATCTCTGTGATATATGAACTCTATATGAGTTCATATATCTCTAACTTTTCAGATGCTTCCCCATTCTTTCCAGGATTGGCTTCTCTGAATTAAGATATCTGTACCTTTTTTTTCACGCTTTGTTAATTTTTACATCCAGTGGTTTAATCTGGTTTCCAAAGAAAATGTTTGGTCTGTTACCAAACTATAATATATATATACACACACACACCCCAAACTATATATATACACACCATATATATACCACATATATATATACACCAAACTATAATGTATATATTACTATATATAACTACTATACCAGTCTACTATAATAACTTCTGTGCTTGCTGGCTGGTTTTAGCCAACTTTGACAGAAGGGTAGAACTTTCGTACATTGTTTTAAGTCTGGTGATAACATATAGCTGATGAGAGCCTCAGAGAAGAAAAGGTTGCAGTGTGAGTTTAGCAGTTCTCTTTGTAGCGGCTTGCCAGTGGACTCTCAAGGTATGTATTTTCTGGTTAATCAGCAAATGTGGTTTGGAGCCAGCTGGTTCAAAGACATGGAGAGCCGATAAGGCTGGTGTGTGTGTGTGTGGCAGGAAGAAAGGGATAGTATAAAGAGAACTGAAGGCACTGTGACAGGTTTGGGTGAGCATAGGTGAGGAGTAAAAGAGAAGATCGATGTGAGGTTACTGCACTGGTGGAAAAGGATGTGGAACATAGCAGTGGAAAGCAGGACTTTATTGGTTCTTAGCTACGTCACAACCTGTGCACTGTCTTGTCTTCCAGAAGGTCTGAAGTTTTCACTTACATGTGGTCTCTATTTGTTCATGTGGCTCTTTCACAAGCTACACAAGAAGGTGGTGTTTCAATGGCTTAGAAGTCTATCCAGTAGTTGTTTTAAAATTTTTTGGTACCTCCCTGTGGAGTTAAATGTAGACAGTTGCATATACAGATTATAGCTCTTCTGTGTATGTGTGTATGTATGTATAAAATCAGAATATTAAGAACAACTACTTCAGGTTTTTATATGTTTTCTTTCTAGTGGCAACAGAACCCTTGATAAAAGCAGTATATACACTATACCAGCAAAGGAATCTCCTCTTTCCTGTTCGTACATTGCTTTTGAAATTTTTTAGCAGAGTTTACCAAAAAGAAGATTTGAGGACTCAAAGAATCAGGTAAAAACCATTTATGTATTCTTTCTCATTTCAACATAGTATATTTATTTCAAAAGTTAGAATACTGAATTTCTATGTAGATGTTATAAAACTTCATTCTGAATCTGTTTTGGTGCTGTGTCACTGAAATTTGAAAGTTTATGTTCTCTGTGAGTTGTGAGATTGAGATGTGTATTAGCTTAGTTGTCTTTTTTCTTAACGTAAGTACTAGATAGATCTTAATGATTTAAAATTTAACTTTAAGTACATTGCTGTAAGCTCATTGTTACTGACTGTGTGGTAGTCAGTAGACGTGTCAAAATTGTGCAGCTATAGGCATGGAGCATTTCCATTACTGCAGCCTGAGGTCATGGACTTGTGACTTAGTGCCTTTGGTGTTTCTGGTAGTGCATGTCTAGCCTTTTGTACTTATTTTCTTTAAGAAAAGTATTCTTCTATTGTTTTGGGTGCGTGGTTCTACAGAAACTAGGTTTAAGAAAATGTTCCTCTCCTTTTGGGTTCCCAGTTTCATGCACCTATTAGATATCTGACTTTTTTGAAGTAAGAGGAAATTATTCTCTATATTGCTGTTATTACACTTTTTCATTGCAAGATTTGTCCAAATTGTCTCCAAGTTTTGACTTTTCCAGAAGGTACTTTTCAGTCAAGTCATCTGGTTCTAGCTACGTAAAATCCTTAAACACAGATCAGGCTGCATTAATCCTACCTCATTTGAGAATCTGTGAAGGGATATAAAGATCATACTCATGACACTTGTTTCTGCTACTAGGTAAAAATCAAACCAGGGCCCCCAGAAGTACCGGTATCCACTAGCAGAGTCAAGCTTTGGGAAAATTGTTCTCTTCTGCAACTCTTTTGCTTTGTTAAATCTTACATTGTGGTAATGCCTGAGTACATGTAATTAGATCTACAGCCAGAAATATCTAACACTACCTTATGAACATTATAAAAAGTATAGGGAATTTGAAAGACAGGAAAAAGGCTAGGGAATATCCCATTTTCCTCCTCTCTTTACCCGGAGTGATAAAGAGATCTTTTTCGTATTGACTAATTTCCCCAAGGTTATGTAACCACTGTTTTCTGTACTTACCTGGAAGTCTTGAGCATCTCATCCAGTTTCATGTGATCGTCTATCTATCTAGAAAGCTTTAACTTTCTGTCTTTAGACATCACAAATAGCAGTAGTTTTCCTGCTGTTCCTCTTAGTCTTCTACATGGAATTGTGACATTTTTAGTAACAGAAGAATGAAATCTCAAAAATTCTTCGCAAAGAGGATAATTGGATAATTGCACTTATGTCTGACAAGACATTTTAAGACAACATAATGTTTGTGTACTGTATTGATCCATTTCTTTCCTTTAGAAACAAGTGGGTTTTTTCATTTCTTAAAGATGCAGACTGCGTAGTAGATCCTGGATGGCATTCATGTTATTCCATTCAGTTTGACGTCATACTTCCTTCAGCCCTCCTGTGACTGCTCTCCTCGGTTTTTTGGGGGTTTTTTGGTGTGTTTTTTTTTTTTTCTCAGAAGCTTGTCAAGAGCAGTCTAAGAGAAGCAGAATTCATGTTGGAACATTTTCCAAGGGCATTTAAGTGACGCTGTTTATTTTTAGGTGTATCTGATTCAAAGACTAGGTAGGAGCTTTTGGCCTATTGTTGCCCTGTGAAAGAAAACTTGATTGACTTATTACTTGATTGACTTATTACAAGGTTCAGAATTAATATTTTGGTCTTGATGTTAGTTATCTTCACCCCTTATCGCTACACGCATAAGCGTAGTCACGAATATATATGCATATACAGTGTGTGTGTGTATACACACGAACATATGCGTATGTATACTGGTAGAGACTTCAAAGGCTATTTAGCCTCACAGCCTGCCTTCAACACTGACCTATGTGAGATGCTATAGGAAGAAGGCAAGAATTACTTTTCCGAAGTACTCTAAGCTTCCAACCATTTGAAGCCTGTACTTCCTCACTGTGCAGAACTTCTGTGTGTTAGTATCACTCAGTGGATGTCTTTTCCATGAGCTTTTCCGGTCATTCCTTGGACTGGTCTAAATCAAGAGCAACTGCAGCATCCTCTGGCAAGGAGTCACAAAGCTCAGCTGTCTGAAGACCAACTTTCTTTTGTTTGTTTTGATCCTGGCTCCTTCTAGCTTCATTTGATACCAGCACCCACTTCTTCTGTGGGAAGAGAAAGCAAACATTTTATTCCCATCCACTATTTTTGTGTCAAGTGATTTGAGACCTCTGTTGAGCCTACCTCCAACTCACCCACTTCAGTTGTCTCTTCTCCAGGCTTTTCCTACCGTTAAACACAATCTGTCTATGCAAGACCCTCCCCTCTTATGTCATGGATACTTAGTTTCCTTAAAAGGTTTTTGGTGAGGGATTTTGTCAGGTCTTTGGAAAATGAAATAATTTTTATCATCATTATGCTACTCTTGTTGACACTTTCAAAGACCTGCTTTGAACATCTTGATTTACACTTGGCAGCTTCTTTCATGTAATCATCACTTTAGTAGTAAGCTGATGAAATGCTTTTGGTTTATAAATGATACTTGATTTGATAAGCCAGGGTGTCATAGAAATTGTAGCCCACAAAAGGTAGGATTGGTCTATAAGATTGTTTCAGTTTGAGCTAGAAAGGATAAATAAAAGCAGATCTACAATGGAGGTTGTCAAGTTTTAAAGCTCAGCGCCAAAGACGTTTAAAGGAAAGAAAAAACCTAATTAGTGAAGTTTCCTGATGTGTGAACTGGCCAATTGATTAGAATGGGGAAGGAGGTCTGGAGAATCAAGTCATAAATACAAATGAAAATTTGTCTTAGGCTAGGGAAGAGCTTGTCAAGTTTTTTTTTCTGTTTCCTGACCAGCTTTTTGGGGATGTTTATCATAAACAACACTTACAGAGAATGAAAAAAAAGGCATTGATAAGCAAACTGGTTTCATTCCTATTTTTCTGACAAGCAGGTTAGAAATAGCAATTCCTAAATGTCAGGCTGAGTTATTTTTCTCATAGGATGTGAAAATAGCAAAAGCTTCTTAACCATCACACTATAGGATAAAGGAAGAAGTGGGTCTGAAGTTAGGATATATTCAGGTTGTCCTTCAATATTAATATCTTGTCATATTTTTCAATAAAGATTATTAGAATTTGTGTCAAACACAAGGGATGGTCAGAGTCCTTAGATATGGAAGCAACAGTGCTGTAAACTGCAGATAGTAAGAACTTTGACTATTACCTTTAAAGGCAGGTAATGCAATCTGGATTTGGTATAAAAGATGGCATCTCACTTAAAGAATAGGAATATGTACAGTGGGATATGGTACATAGGTGACAACAGTGGGAGTGGTAAAACTGGAGAGAGTCTGCTTATACAGTTCCTCAGAGCTCTCTTGGAGCTAAACTTCATGCTGTCATTAATGACCGGCACACAGAGCAGGAGCATGCCAATAGAAACTTTCTGGCAACATATAGTTCAGAAGCGTTACCTGAACAGAGGAAACGAGAAATAAAGCATAAGAATTGGATTACCTGAGGGAATGGTATAAGAGGGAAGAGGTGTATTTGTACAAAACAAAAACTGGTGCACTTAGAAACTAACAGGATTTTTTTTAATGTAAAATTCAGCCAGGCAGTTGCAAACAGTAATCCTGTGATTGATCTTTCTCCTTCTATATGCTGCCTGTGTACTAAGGTTGTGGAAAAAAAACAAATGTAACTTTTAAAGATACTAAACTGTAGCAGAAGATACATGGAAGTATTATAATGTTTGAACAAGATCATTTGATACCTCATTCAGTTGACTTTATTGGTAGTTACTTACGTCCAAGAAGGCCCAAATTGTAAGAGCTGTAGGGGCAACCTAAGCTATGGATTTCTTCTGCTGATGGAAGGAATTCACCAAAACACCTCAGTTGTGCTTGCCTGAGGCTCTGGAGAAAGTCAATAGAAAGCTAGACATTCCAGCAGGACAAATAAGATCTTATGTAAAGAAAAACCTCTTTAAATTTAGCAGGTGAAGAATCTGATCAGCTGAATGTAGTGAAATCTGTGGCCCAGATAGGTATGCAGGAAGGCTGAAAAAGTTGTCTCATGTGAAAGTGAGGCTGCTGTTTGTCATCCATGAAAAACCATGGTGAATGCGGGGAGGTTCTGTGTGACCGGAAAAAGACTGTTATTAACCTATCTTGAAGAGAAGCTGGGGAATTTCAGGCTCATGAGCCTCGGCTCAGTCCCTGGAAAGATCATGCAGTGTCTTGGCTTGGAATTAATTTCTGAACTCGTCAAGGGGCAAGCAGGTAATCAGGAACAAGTTGGGATGTATATAAGAGCAAATCGTGCTTTACCAGCACGATAGCCTTCTGTGATGAATGACTGGTTGCACGGATGAGGGCAGAGTGTTTGACACAGTACACTTTCTTAATACTTTGCTTGCTGAGCAGCAGCAATAGTAAAAAAAAAAAAAAAGACTGGGGGTTACAGTGTATGCCAAGCTGAATATAAGTTAACAGTGCGTTCCCACCATGAGTGTAAGGCAAACAGCCGTGGGTTACATTAGGAGGAACGTGGCCAGCAGATTGACTAAAATTTGTATCTGTCTTTGGTCGGTACTGGTGAGGCCATACCCATAATGCTGTGTCTGGCTTAGGCAGGACCAAATTGGTAGTTCAGTGGAGCTGTACTGTGAAAGCTAACCTTGAGGGCTCAGCTGTTACATTTTGAAGTAGAGAGCTTGACGTGCAGTTCTGCTTTAAAACGTCACAGTAGAAAGTTTCTCTCTTGACACTTCTTCATTCTTGATTTTTTTTTTTTAATGTCAAGTTTCCTTTTGTAATTGGTAATCCTGCAAATTCAACTAAATTATTCTCCTGGTTAACCTTATCCTTCCTTTCGATTGCGTTTTCTACATTTGGAGTGTGCAGCTTAGTAATTAGCTGTGTTGATGTTCAGGGGAAAATAAATGACTGTATTAGCTCTGTATGGCTTGTGCACAGAGTAAGGGTTTGGTTCAGTCCCTAAAGTTCTTGGTGTAGTTTTGAATATATGGAGCTCGCAGATATATTAAGAAAGTCTTTTAATAGTAGCACCTTTAGGAGAGCCATGTTTGAAGTAATTTGCCTGTGTGCCATAGGAATTCAGCGGTAAAACTATACATGGGATTCAGGAATCCATACTTTAATTAGTATGAACTATTAAATTGCACTTTAAAAATTTACTTTAGAATTTGGAAAGTGTTAGTAAAAGTCCTACCTGAAAATCTTCGTTACAATAATTCAGTACTTACTCTTCATAAGTAATATAAAGAGAAATACAATAAAATTAAAAAGGGGAAAACAGTAGTCTCTAATCACCCGAGTTAATTTCTTCAGGAAAAAACCAGTAAATATAGAATTTGTTTTCAACACCTTTGTTTACAGTTTTAAATCTTATTTTTAATATTGTTGCTTTTTTTTTAATCATCGCTCCTGGTTAAGAAATGAAACTATGCCTGAAAAACAGAAAAGGGGTTTGGATCTTGGGGAGGGGAGAGAAACCTGATTATGGGTTGACATAAATACTTGATTTACTGTAGCAGTTGAACAGGGAAAGAAAGTAAGCCAATGTTATCAACTCCTATTTAAAGTGACCGGTTCTAGTTTTTCATTCTGCTTTAAGATGTATCTGAATTGACAAGCAAGATGTCAGCAAAGGTGTAATTGAATTTAAAAGTCTAGTGTAAAGAGCAGTAGCTTGATTGGGGGGGTTCAGTATTATTCAGGGTGTAGTAATCCCATGGCTTTTTAGCCTGGCTCATGACTCATTAAATATAAACTGATAAAACTAATGATAAATGGAACAGTTGCTTTGCCAGCATACGGTCCGTTCACATAAATAATTTCTGAAAAAGTTGAAAATATGCAGTGCAAAGCCTATGGATCAAATAAATACTTATGATGTAACCCTAGTAGCACACCAATGTGCTCGGATTTTCTGGTGAAATACTCTCAGCAAATCAAATATCGCAGTTTATTGTAATTTAATTGAACCCAACATTAAAGCAACTTAGTCAAGACTGGAAAGAGTAAGTTTGTGGGGTTTTTGTTGTTTTGTTCCCCCCTTCCTCCCCCCCAAACTAATTTTCCCTCTTTCTTTAGAAGTCGAAGTAAAGTGTTATCTCGCTGGTTGGCTGGCTTACCTCAGCAGCTCGCTCTGCTTGGCTTGAGAAACCCTGAGCTTTCAAATCAGCTGATTGATATCATTCATTCTGCTGCTTCTCGTTCGAACAAGGAATTATTACAAAGTTTACAAGCCACTGCCGCTCGAATATATGGTAAGACTTTTACACTACAGCATAATGAATTTTGTCCATTACTTGGCAGGGAAGTTTCAATGCGTGGAAAATACCGGTGTTTCCTAGGTGAACGTAAAAGGGGGGGGGGGCGCAGAGGTTGGTTCAGTCCCTTACAGTAAAGGTTAAGATGACCTATGTGTGTCATTTCCTAAAGGCTAGTGAAAAGATTAAAATCTTCAGTTCAAGTTAGCAGGACTTTAATCTGATAGACTAGAAGCTTCAGTTTTTGTGAAACCTGCTTGTGGTGGTACCGCTTCTCCTTTTTTTCTTTCCTCCCCCTGCCCCTTCAGCGTTAGTTATATTGCCCTCCCTTCAGCAAGTGCTGTGGGCTCTTTCTTAATTAGCTGAGTGAGAGTAGTTAGGGAAGAGGAGGGGTGGCTGCGGGATCACGGCAGCGTTTTGCGCGAGATGCCTAACCTGCGGCATTGTTACAAAGCGCAACGGGTGTTTGCGTCTTTAAAAACGGCGGGGATGCCAGCGTTGTGATTCCCTGTCCGTGTGCCGGTAGATCCGCTAGATGGCACCCTGGTCCTGCTGCCGGCGGAGGCCCAGCGGCGGCTGGTGCAGCTGGTGTACTTCCTGCCCTGCCTGCCCGCCAGCCTGCTCGCCTGCCTCAGCCGCTGCTGCATCATGGGCAGGATGTCCTCCGAGCTGGCGGCGACCCTCATCGGGATACTGCACATGAGGTACGACGGCGAACGTGCGCTTCAGTTGGCTGCCTCGGGATATGGCCATGGGGTCCGACGGGGAACGTGCGCTTCAGTTGGCTGGGGGGGGGGGGGAGCGTGAACGCTTATTCATTAAGTGGGAACTTTGTTACTGGTTTGCACCATGCACCACGTCGGAGAGAGGGGGAGGGGAGAGGGGGGGGGAGGGGGGAAGCGTGAACGCTTATTCATTAAGTGGGAACTTTGTTACTGGTTTGCACCAAAAAAAAAAAAAAAAAAATCAATATAGTGCTCAAGAATTGGCATCGGGAGGAAAGTTAGTGCTTCCGTCAAGCTTTACTCCAAGCCTTTTGCTTCGACTCCGTCCTTACACTGACTGATTTTCTCCAGTGCTTGATAACAAAATCATATCAGTTACCTGTAAGGCTACACGTTATTGAGCACCCTCTACCCAGAACGCCATCACCAGTGGTCTTTCTTCTGCCACCGATTGCAGCTTTTTCTCCTAAATACTTTGACCTGACATTTTGTAGTGAAAAATGACCAACCAGTGTGTATTCTCATGCTCTGCTCTGTTTCAAATTTTTAAAACTCACTCTTCCTATAATTACCACGCTTAAATAGCCAGTTCATAGTTGCTAGGCAAGTGTCTTGTCAGAAATTATTCACGCTCTTGTTGGTTTTCTCCTGGCTTGAAAGAGGGTAAGTTTGCCTGTGAAGTCAGGGAGAGAGGCTGCTGTTCCACTGAAGTGAGTGGAAGGCCTGCTGGGACTTCACAAGGCTATTTTTGCTTTGCTGCTTCTGAAAAAATACACTTGCTTTTCTCCATTGCTCAATATTGTTGGATCTTGGTTAAATAAACAGGAATTAAGCTTGTATGAATTACGCTTAAAGTGAATTTTTTTTTTCCTTAATGCTTTTTGGAGCTTAAACATCTTTTTATTAAAATATGATACAACACAATGTACTGTCAAATACAGACCTGTTCGCATTAGCTGTATAACATGTGAATAAGGTGACTAATGCATGAAGTGATAGTGATGAAATTTATAATATCCTATATATAATGCATTACCACTATAAAAATGAAATTCTGTCTAGTTTTGGGAAGGTGGACCTCAAATTTTATTTTTAAAAAAGAAAAGTTCTCTGCAATATACTGGAAATTCAGTGGTAAACCATAACACGCATAATTCAAAGACAGTCATTGTAAGAACTAAAGTCACTAAAAGCATTGAGGTGCTTATTTTGTTGTTAGATCTTATTGGATTTTCAGCATGGGAGATTTTTATAGTAATAGTATAACTGTTTTCTGAAGATTATCAGAAAGTTGCAGGTGGGCTGTGGGCATTTGATCCTTTTGGCAGAAGATGCAAGAGGCAGCCAGAGGGTGGTGTTCTTACCAAAGAGTAGGTTACATCCTGACAACAGAGGAGGAGGAGCAACTTCTCATTTTTCAGAGGTGCAAAGAAAGTCTTTGATGTTAGTTTATGGCATTTGGAACAAGTTTTAAACTAAGTTGGATTCAAAGAATGTGGATTATCTACCCAAGAAGTCAATCTGAAATAACTAGATGGGGGGAAAAAAAAAAGTACTGATGTAGTTATACTAGTGCAGTTTCTTGTATTGATAAGCCCTAACAGTCCTCGTTTATCGAGGATTGCAAGTTCTGATGAAACTTGGAAAAGAGATAATACTCTTGATTGAGCGTTGTTTTTCTTTGATAAGGCTGTTCCCCCTTCACTGAGAGCAATCCGTGTTAAAAACAGGAACTTGATCAGTTTTCTTCAGAAACATCTGACAATAATGCAAGTCCTTGGAAAGATTAAAACGAATCTTTTATAGACAAGTGAATGCAACAGCATTGAAAATACATTCTCACTTATATAGCCAAGTTAAAAGTTGTACAAGTTTTAAAGGTCTTATCGATGACACATTTTTTTTAGCTGTGGCTCAGCTTCTTAATACATAGGTAAAATCTATTTTGTGAAAGACTACAGTGGTTTTTTTTTTTCTTTATCGTCATGACCGTAGACTTTTTTATCCTAAAAACGTCATCCTAGGATGCCTTAAAGAATTAGAGAACCAAGATGATGTCAGAAATGTTAGTGGCTGCCGAAGGGGATGTCCAAAAAAGAAAAAAGTTGCTTTGGCAAGTTAAGCATGTGAAGATAGGGAGATAAGTAACAATTAATATTAACTTCTCAAGAACAGAAGGGTCTGATATATCTTTTTCCCTGGAAAAGAAGTTGTACAGTTAAGGAAACAGTAGTAGGTTTTATAGATATGAACCTTAGCCGGGCTTTACGAGCTTCATAACCTGTCATTGCACGTAGGAGACATGAATTAATTTTCCATCTCTTATCAGAAAAGCCAGGCTGGATTATTGTGTCCGGTTTTGTGGCTTGCCTTTAGATAATGATGTGGACAAACTGGATTGAGTTTAAAGGAGAGCGGACAAAGAACGATAGTCTGTAAATTGTGATAATGGGGAATGACTGACAAATTGGCATTGTTAGGCAAAATAAGGCTGGGAAGGAGGAGGAACCATGTGTGTAAAAGGCTGTTGAAAAGGAATGGGAGAACGCAGTTTTAGCAGGATTAGAAATATAGACCTTAAATGTCGGAAAAACGTTTGGTTTGAGCGATAGCAAAATTTTCTAAAAGCAGAGATACATACTGGAATGGGCTGTGTAGGACAGGGGTATAAATATACTTCGCTGGAGATACTTAAAATCAGGCTGGACGAAAGTCTATCATGGGTGGCAGAGGTAAAGCCTTGAAGGAAGTAGAGGGACTGGGTAACTTCTGGTAATCATTTACAGCTCTTGTGATGCTTGGAGTTAAACATGCAAGTTTTTGAAATGAACGGTACTATAACAAAATGTATATAATTTCACAGTTCTGTGCCACAATCTGGTTCAATGGACACACTTTCTGTAGTTTTAGGTTATAATAGTTTTGCATAGAGAAACTGATACAAATCAGTCCATCAGGAGACATCATTTATGAGTAAAACCAATGTTGTCAGTAGATGGCACTGTTTTTCTTCCAGTACATTCATGTTCCATTTGGTGAGGGGGGGAGTTTTTATAAATTTCTTTTCTTCTATGCCACCTGCTTATCTGTCATGCTTTAAATAGATTGCATTCAGGAGTGTCAGAGGCTCACTGCTGTATTTGGTAATTGTTCTTAATTTCTTTAAAAGCCTTTATTTCCACATTATTCTTGACTGGCACAGCGTGTACATTTTTACATGCATTTGAGAATGCACATACATACCCATGTATATTTGCCAGGGAGAAGCTACGTTAAGGTGGATTTGATGAGAGTACATATGGATGATAATAAGACTGTTGCAGTTATTCCAGGAGCAATCATTATAAACTCAAGGAACTCATAGCTTTTGTGTGTGTGTAAACTATAAAAGTAGATAGTAAATGTACCCAGATGGCTTAAACCACAGTGCTGTGATGATATCAGGTGCTAACATTAAATTATAATTATTGTGTGTTAACTTTTAGAATTTTTTATTGATTAGAAATGAATTTTGAAGACATTCAATAGTTTCCACTTCTTATTTTTGCAATGGTGAAATGAATAGCCAGGTGGTCTGCAGGAGCCCATGAAGTGAGCCATGGTGGGCTCCGTGCGCTGAGAATGAAGATGATGTTGACAGTATTTCCATATATAATGGGAAGGTTTCTGAGCCTGGGAGGGTGATTATCTATACTATTAAAATATTAGGATGATTCCTGTCATGCTTTTGATCTATATTCACTGAAGTTTTACCAGTTAGCACAGGCCAAGGACTGTTCTGAAAAGAAAGCTGAAATGCAGCCACCCCATTTTGGATGCTGGTATGAACACGGCCAGATTTATGCTATTTGATCTCTGTGCCAACAAACAGACCTTGCTGCTGTTTGGGTCGCTGGGACAGCTACAGCTGGTGAGTTTCAGGTGAAACTGAAGGACAGAAGGTGTTGTCTTGGCTTAATTCGCTGCTGTTCTTCTCCAATGCCTGCCTTGTGCCTACTGTGTGGGACCTGAAATGTAAGTAACTTCAATAAATCCCAGCAGGTAGGGTTCCAAGAGATGGAAGTGTGCCAGGGTTTTGGGGTATAAATCTTTCTGCCCACTCCTGTTCATACACAAACAGGTGAGGAGAGGTGTAGAGCAACATGAGTGAACAATCTGTGACTTCACACTGAGAGAAGTGAGAGGTAGCGGCTTCTTGGAAGGAGATGAGTTCTCTGAGTCGGCCTCTGATTTAAGCCTCTGATGAGCTTAAATTTACAGAGACAAATGGAAGGGTGTGGGAAGTATTTTAGAAAGTCTTTGCATCGAATCAACTGGATGGATTTTTCTGTGGTCTTCAGGTGCTACTACTTAGATTGATATATTGAGATGAACCGTTTGTCTTGATGCAGTGTGCCACATTTCTAAAAGAATTAACTCGAATATTTATTTTTAATTCATGATTTATTGGAATAACTGGTAAATAATCAAATAGTAGTTCTCTGCTTATTAAAGATGAATGGTTCAAGTGTTGGGTGGGAATATGTAACATTTGGCATGAGTGGACCTTTGGTTTGATATTCCAGTCTTGGCTTCATCTGACGGTGGAGTTCTGGTGATTCCTTGAGGATGTGGATATGGACAGGTAGACAATTCTCTCCAGGAAGTGGAGAAATGTATTAATGGTTGATGGTCTAGTAGGGACTAAGGTCATAAACTTTAGCAGTACTGTAGGTAGAGCTGGAAAGAATTTTTGGTGTAATCCCTCTATGCCTACTTTGTACATTTGTCGGGCAGATGGGCTACTTCAGAATGGTTTTTAAAGGACTAGTGAGGCGCAGGCTTATTTTTTGAGTACTTTTGGAAGACTGGCTTGAGGCAAATCTTTTCGTCAAATATGGAAAAGTATTAAATGTTGTAAACTCACCTTCTTGTATATGGTAGATTGGCTTGTTTGTCTGACAAAAAGGAGGTCTGCTGTTTACATACCAAAATCTGTACTGTTAACAGTTGCAAAGGAACACCATTTGTCACCATTTGTTAGGCTCCATGTTTTTGTTTGCTCCTTCTTAGTGACTTTGTGATGATTGAATGGCAGATATTCTTGCAAACACATTTCTCTCTTTTCCTTCCCTTTTGTATAAGGTGGGTTACTTAAGGTGATTAATATATAATCTGAGTACTTACTGTAATGTATTCTACTCTATGAAATATGGATTAAGAAATGCAGATTATGAGATTGTGATCAAATATATAAACTAGGAAGTTAGATTGCTGACTTTACGGGAAAAGTTCTCTGTCTCCTCTTAAGATGTCTTGAGGTACAAATAAGGAAAACCTATTCAGTGTAATTACATAAACGCAATTTATTTATGTGCCTTTATTCAGCATAATTACATAGATGTAATTTGTTTATGTGCCTTATGCATAATAGTTATGATTTTTTTTAGAACTTTTTATCCATTGGAACAGTGTGTCTGGAAATTATTTCACTGTAATAGAGAATTGGACAGATAATATTTCACTGCCTAGATAAAAAAACAATGGGAGTTAATTTATGGCATTTCTCTCTTGAAGTAGAGTGTCCATAAATGAGATCTCCAGTGGCTTCAGCCATTTCTTATTCTTGTGGGGCTCTTTCCCTGCTGGGGTCTCGCAAAGAGTTGTTTCTGTTGCTGTGGAAAAGGAGAAGGGTGAGGACCATATAAATAAAAGCTGAGTGCTCTCTCCCAGTGAGACACAAATTGTGTGGAGTTCCTAGTCTTCACAGGTTCGAGATAACTCTGGGAGTAACTTGCATTCTGCTTGTCGTCACTGTGAATGGACTCTTTTCTTAAGAGGTAGTGCCTTTAAAATATTCTGTTGCTAATGAGGGAGCTCAGCTGGCATCTCATCAAGCAGCCAGGCATGCTTGTTGGTTCCTGCTGTCCTCAGGAATCTGGTGTTTAGAAAGAACTGGGATGGACGTTTTAATGTCTGTTTGGTATAAGGTGTAAAATTCTGTGTCTCCAGATATATTACCCAGAGATGTTTTAGGGTCATAATAGAGTTCAAAATTTTCTATAGATATTTCCTTTGTAAGTAAATAGTACTTTTACTCTATTTAGTCATCCTAGTTATGTGATCTGCAACCTTTGACAGTATAGCTTGAGGAGGAACAGTGAGAATGCAAAACGTAGGTAACAAAGAGCCTATATACTACTTCATTGAAGACTTATGGAATGCATTATTGTAGACAAGAAAAAGAAAAACACCATATTCCCAAAAAGTATTTGCAAGCTGGAGAGAACCCGGAGAGGATATTGTAACCCATTATTGTGAATAACAACACTGATAGAGCAATTGAATACAGTACTTCTCATACAAACAAAATGTAGAAAAGTTTTCAGAACAGTATATTTTTTTTAAAAAAGGAAGACAGACATAAAATTAAAATTTTACCAAAATAAGCTAAGCTCTTATTTAAAAAAAAAAAAAAAAGAGAAAAAACACTTTCAAGTCATTACAAATGGTACAATGGAAAGTCAACTCAATACACCTTGGAGAGTAAGTCGAAAAGCATACATGTATAGGAAGGTGTAGTAATTATGAATGGGTTGCTAAGAAAAATGCAAGAATAGTAAGGTCTGTGTTCACTGTGAAGTGCTTTTTCTGGCTATATTTTCACACCCCTCAATTTAGAAACAAAAATGAAGGAGGATAGTATTAAAAAGGTAACAAAAATGCCTAAGGCACTGTTGAATATAAACTAAGAAGAAGAGTGTGCTTTCAAAATGCTGGCATTTCCCTGACTGGGTGCCACTGAGGATGAAGGGTAAAAGATTGATCTGTTTTCCTTGCTGCAAGATCAGAAAGGATCCATAGGTTCTTGAGAATCGGATCCTGGGTTGGGTTACGGTGCATTCCTTCAACCACATCCGGTCAGCAAATTTCCTTTTCCTTGCTCGCTGTTCTGTAAAGGTCTAGGACTTGAAAGAGGGAGAAGGCTAACCTTGTGTTTAAGGACATGGCCCTCTAAATTTGTCCCCAGGTGGTTGGTTGTATTTTGATATTCCTAACCAAGGGGAAAAGAATTATGTTGCTGCACTTACAATTGCACCAGTCAGTAAATGCCATTTGCTCATTAGTGAATGTTTCTTCTGATTTGTGCTCTCGTTTATAATGTGTAAGCAATTATTTTCTTCAGACAACCTTTGCAACCATGGAGCAAACGAGTAGCTGACAGGCTTACTTTTAACAATGCGTAGCTCAAATTGTCGTTTTCTTAAAATAGGGTTCATACTTTTCCCTAAATCCCTGGTAATTCCTTGCAGATGTTTGTTGTATTTTGCCACATCTTCAAATGGAAACACTTGATCCTTCAAAAGAGATAATGAAAGTTAAAACAAAACTCACACTAACAAACCATTGCCTACATGTGGTAACCTGTTAGAGGAAAAGGAAAATAAAAACTCTTCACCTGCTCTCAGAGTTTATGTTCAGGACCTGTGCTACCTGGAGCTAAGTTGGTGTGAATGATGAGATATGGGTACAGGGTTGGAGAAGTATTCGAAGATTCAATTTTTATTTATTTTTTTTTAAAGATTTCAACATCAGTTTGTGACAGTATTGGTTTTCTGTCTCTTCAAGAACTGCTATGAAAACTGAGAGTGCTGATCCTCGTTAACAATGTAACACGAAACTAATTTAAGTTGATGCAGGAACCTGAGTTTATACTTTATTGCAGTTGCAAGCAGTTGCATTTCAGTAAGACAGAAATTATTTTTCATTAAAGCTAAACAGGAATAAACTATGCCAAAGCTGAGATAAATATTGGCACAGGGCTTTTTAGTGTTGTAATAGAACATATTTTACAGTAGTGCAAGTACATGCCTACACTGGGGGAAAATGTTTTATATTTTTCTTCCATAAAGGTACAACAGTCATAGTATGGTACTTGCACGTGGATTTGCTCCTTCCAGTGTATATTGTTGTTCATACACACACAGTTCATGAGAATGAGAACATGGGAGTGTTTGGGATGTATTGTAACATACTTGCCAAGCTCTCCAGAATAGCTAATTCCATAATTGTTCCATTACCTCATATTTGACAGGTGTTTTTACATGTAAGCACCATTTTAAATGCTTGTCAGCGCTGCTACTAGTTACACAGCTAGGTGTCTATGTAAAACATGAGACGTTCGTAACAATTCTGTGAGGAGGCTGGCTAGAAGACGTATCTGTACAGTGTTGTCTAGCGTGGTTTTATTCAGCAGAGCAGTGTTTCTGGGCTTGGGCAGTGACCCCTGAGCAGTATGCTGAAGAATTTGAATGGAGTCCTCTTAGCTCTAGAGAAGGATGTTGCAGTATCTCTGTGGAAGTCGGCTGCTCCTGATGAGTACTGATCAGTAGCTGAACAGTTTTGTTTTGATAGATAAACTCTCTGGGCTGATATTAGACTCGCTGTGTTGAGAGGTCATAGATGGCACAGGTCATAAAAATAGGAAGCCGAAAGAAAGAGGAAACCTTTTCTTTACCCCCTTTCTGTGGATTGGTAAAGACTTTTTGTCTACACAGTACCTGGTGGAAGATTCACAAGTGATAAGGGGTATTGTCCTACGCATCTGTGGTCCTGGGTTGTGTGGAAAACTCAGCCCTGTTTCATGCAGTGGAAACAACTTCTTTATGATCCTTTGTTGCAGTATGATTATTCTGGCTATTGTGGAAGAACCACTTTACTCTGCTTCTCATATTTCCAAGGCCTTAACTGAACTCCTGGATAGGCAAATAGAGCTGCTCAGCTGTATCCTGATGAGCTGCAGAACAACAGAATGTGCAACAGGAAGGTGGTGGTGTGTCATCTTCAGACTGTAGGTAGACAAACTGACTGAATAGCTTTGGCAAGAAAAAAAAAAGGTAGACTTGATTAGCTGCATGCTGCTATACTAAGTACTTTGGTATACTAAATAATGTGAATGTTGTTAGTGGACTTTGTCATCCCTCTTTCTGGGCTGTTCCTGAACAGCTGTACAGCCCAGTGCCAGCACAGATCTCGTGAACCTCCAGTGATGTCTGTCTTCCACTGTATGAGCTGATCAGTTAGTTCTACCCACCGTTTCCTACCTTTAAACCAATTATTTCTTGATGTAAGGATCTTCGTTCCTACACTGTGACTGCTTAGTTTTCTGGAATTCTTTTTTCCTATTATAGGATCTTCCATAGTCATGTGCACCTACCCCTTAAGAAAATTTCTAAGAGATATATGTAAGGCGAAAATTCTTTTTTCAGAAACCATTCTGTCTGTTCCCAAGCATGACATAGGTATTCATGTGTCAGCTAATTTTATCCATCGTTATAGTGTATATTAATTTACCTAGTGCAGGCATTAAAGTTACAGACCTTAGTTATGTGGAACTTAGTTTTAAAAACAAACAAAAAATCCCGCCAAAACATCACCACATTTGCCACTCCACAGCCTGTGTCAGGGAAGTTTGTGGATGGCAGGTTGCTCAGAGCTGCAAGTGGTTCAGTTCATCCTTTGCCTTCCCTCGGAGCTCCTTTGCATGGTGAATGCCGTCTCATCCTGGTAATTCCCTTCTGTTTTGCTGGGTTCCATAATATTTTGTGCAGCTGCTTGAAGTTACAACAGGTCGTCTTGAAGAGTCGTTCTGGGATGGGAACCAGCACAGTTACTTCTCAGATCATCAGAGATGGGCAGAATTCCTGTAGCTTCTGTCCTATAGCCTTATGTTGCCTGAGTGCCACCCTCATGCACTGATTGTCTGCTGGGTGTACAGAATCTTGGGAAGTTTTCTGCTCCTGGTGTGTTTGAAGGACAATTTATTATTAGTATCTCAGTGGTTAAAGCACTTGCTGAGGATGCAGAAAATCTGGGTTCGCTGCCTTGATCTGAAGGGGAGGCTGACTTCCTGTTTCCTAACACAGTGACTAGTCACTGAACTATTTTGAGGTGGTGCACTTAATTTAATAATATATAAATAAATTATATTAATTATATTAAATTTTCACGGAGTTGAGGCCTGGAATGCAGTTAGTTTTTTTTCAGGAAATGAGTGAATCGGCCGGTGGCTGTGCCTATGAATATTTACATGTTCTGTGTGGAACAGAAGTATCATTGGAAGAAATAGAGGGGAAACTCCTTTTAGAATGATTTTATAACCTATTGTTACACAATTGTGGGAGGCCTTGGTTTAAATCTGTGATCAATGGTTGATAAAATAAATTTAAAATGGGATCCCCTACCACAGTCATAAGTTAAGTGAGGTTTCTCAGGCTATTCTCTTGCAAATGTTTAATTCTGTAAAGCTTCAGGAACACCCTGCGCTGGAATATTCTCTGTTATGGCGGTGGAAGCACTTTCCTGGAAGGTGAAAAAATTGGATTTTAGTTTCCTTGAACAGAAAACCTAGACCCTTGATCTTACACTTCTTGAGTTCTCTAACCCTCGCATTTATGAACAAAAGGGTGAGAGTATCAATGCCTCAGAAGAACTGTGAATCTTGCATTTGGTTTTTTTTTTTCTTTTCCTTTAAAAATACTTGAAGACTGAACTCAGGAGTTTTTGAGATTTGTTACACTTTTTTCAATTTATTGCTGAACAACAACAACAAAAAAAATCAAAAACCCAAACCAAATTCTAAGCAAAATTTGCTGTGCTTGATAGGTGCGTTGCTGTCTGAGTTGGAGTTTGAGCAGTGTGTTTTACAGGAGGACAAGCAGAACGGTAATTTCTAAAATGGTTGCAGCAAGGTTCATCAGAGTTCTTCTACCAAAGAACTCTAAATTACCCAAAGACTCCTTATGACTACATAAGTCAAAACCGACACCTTAAACCTGAACCAGAAATCAATTGGTAGCTAGTTTAGGTCAGGAAGCACAAAGATAATAGTCTGTAGTTGAGAAACCACTTGTGCACAAACTGCATTTGTTTTATGTTGCAACTGTGTGATATAGCCCAACCTGAAAATAACAACAGTGTGAACAAAAGTAGTGAGGTCTGTCTGGAGTTAAAAGTTAGCAGCAAGTGATAAAAGGAATGCATTGCACAGTTGCTGTGACTGAGAAATATTTGCTACGCTAATGGCAAGAGAAGCAGTGATTTTTAAGTTAATTAGATTCAGCTTTTCTTTTAATAACATTTGGCGTACAGAGCAGGTTACCTAAAGGTGCAATTATAAACCTCAGTAGAGAGAGAGCAGGTAACCTTATGGAGAGCAGGTAACCTTATGGAAATTACAACACGTAATTCATCACAGTTAATGTGGGTTTGGACTAGCTGACTGGAGAGGTCTCACTCATATGCAATTTGATAACAGGTTCCCATTGTAGTAGAAGTGTATTCAAAAAAGGGAGGTTATAATATGCTTATTAACTCTCTTCTACCTATAAATCAGATTTTTCTCTTAGTTAAATGCCTAACGTAATTTACAAGCATCTTGAAAACATTTTAAAAGTGCATATAGTTCTTAATTATCCATGGTAGTCTTAATATCTTAAACTAACATTTTTTTAAATAATTTGCAATGTATTTGTAGTATATCAACATCCGTTCAAGAATTAATTTCTTTTGTTCTGTGTTCTTTATCTTGTTTCTGATTTCCTTTAACGTGAACCTCAAAATTGAGCAGCTTTAACTACATTATAGACATTTGGGTTCTAACATAATTGAGGCATTGAGAGCTGGTTAGACTTGTATTTAAACAAACTTCTCCTGTGCTGTAATGCTGTTCTGCTTGTATTTATAATATTAGAAAGACATTGGTCTTGGCCTTAATTTGTTATGATACATCTGAGAGATCTTTATCTAGTCTTTGGTTACATGGTCTCATGTTATTTTTCCATCCTACATTCTGTATTGAGTGCATCATGCTCGCTGGAGGAGCGTTTGCCTACTGTTATGCTTTGTCCCTGTTGTTTCAGTAGAAGGCTCCATGTTTTGTCTATTGTATTATGTCCCACTTGGAAAACAAAGCGATTCCTCCCATCCATGGAATTTTGTCTTGTGCTCAAGTATTTTCACGGGTGTAGGAGATAAGGAGGTGGTATTTTTCCCAACTTACAGATGAGGAACTGAGGCAAGGCAAAGGTGTAGACAGAAGTACATAGAAGTACCTGCTAACTTTAGGAATTCAGCATGAAACATTTGGGCACTGATTTTTCAGAATATTTAGCACTTTCTATCTTGAAAGCAAAGGATTGACTTCAATTTCACTGTAAGTGCAAGTGGAGCAGTAGAGATCAGACGGGTCTATGTGCTGCTCTTTAAGGTATATGAAGCTGTATCGCTGCACAGCTGTTACTGCCCTTTTAGTCTTTTACTCACTGTTGAGCTGTTGCAAGGCTAGTGATAACTAGCAGAAAGAAGGGATGAGAGAAGCCTCCGCTATGAATAATGTGGGTTTTTTCTATTCTAAAAGTAAATTAATACCTCATCTGATGATACTTGGAGAAATGTGTTACCACTGACTTCCTGTCCTCCAATTTTAAAAAGTATTTATCTAGCATCTCATAGAACCCCTGCAATACAGATAGGAGGGTGATCCGGTATAATGCTCAAAACCTATTTGTTTACCTGAATTTGTGAGCTAATCCTTTCTTCTACTTTTTTAACCATCTCATGCCTCATATGCTGTGCACGTTAGAGATGATGCAATAAATAAACCAGGAACAAGTCAGGCTGTGTTATCCTTCATTGCATAATCCTGATCGATCCATTAATCCATGATTTGAACGAGGCATAGATTTTTTTTTTTAGAGAGAAAGTATGACACATAATATTATCATACTCTAAGGCATATGCACAAAGAGGCCAAGCTGAAGATTATAGGCAACTTTCTCTGTCCCTTTCTAAATTGAATGCTAGATTATTTTTAACCTTAATGCTCTTTTAACATTGAGGCTTCTTTTATGTATGTAATAGCTTTCACTTTTTTTAAAAAAGTAAACTGCAACTGAATTTAGGGGTCTTGGTTTTGTGTGTGCATGTCGCAGTGTAGCTCTGCTTGTAGACGAGTCTTAAAACCATTTAATAGTTCTGTCAAGGGTTTGTGTCTTACTCTGCCTCCATGTTCCCAGGGCGGAACAGCAGTGATTCTCTCTGCTTCCTCTTACGTCTATGTCAGTGGCACTTAGCTTGGCATGCCGTTAGGGTGCTTAAAATGCTTGTCCTGTTTTGCGATTGTGCAGATAGTCAAATATGGGTAGAAAACCAAAACTGCTGAAGTGTTTGAAAAACTTCCAGACATTTAGCAATGAACTTCAGAATCATTCTTCATGTCCAGGGATCTCCTGAACCTATTGCAGTTTATGTGTTTACTAGTCTGCAGCGAGTCTGAGTTTTTCTTCAGTCTCTTCTGGAGTTCATGTAAAATTCTTGCATCCACTGGTCCTATTACGAGGAATTCGACACATCTGCTACCTCTTGCATGGAAAAATATTTTTACATTTTATATTATTTTAAACCAGATTCTGACTAGCTTTGTCACGCAAGTCCCTACTCCCTGAATTCGGGCTTATCACAAGTTCTTTCCATGTTTTCTGTCTTCCTGCCCGAGATTTTTTTTTTATTTTCGCATTTCCCCGATTCCCTTTGCAGCTTGTCATCTGATGTATCTCTTCCAACCTCTTGCATTCCCACCATTTTACTCAGTGATTGCATCACAGTTTGGATTTCTGTGTCCAGTAAGTCCTTAATTATCCTGAATCTTTCTTCCTGCTCCCCAGTGCTTATTTTGGTATAATAAGTGACCTCAAGCCTGACGCATGGTCCCTCTGCATGGGAGTCAGGCAGCTTCTTCCCCTGTGCTGAACAGGACATGGGCTTCATGGTATATGGTATATATTCTCTTCTGGTATATGGATCTAATTCCCATGTGAATATTCATCTTATGCAGACTCTCTGGGGAAATAGGTTGCAAGACCTCTTGCTGATTTCGTTGAGTATGTCTGAAATCTCTTAGATGCTGTAACGAATTGGACTGGGACCTCCTTGGAAGGAGGAAGGAAATTCTTCCTTCTCCTGGGCGAAGACTACTGGCCATGGCCAAGGGGTTTGTCTCTGGAGAACTCGGTGTTGGCAGCCGAATTGCAGAGAGATTGAGATGACTACAGGTTAATAAAAAGAAGCAGTGAGCCAGGCCTCAGAGGAGGACTGAAGGCCACCTAGGAACCAGAAGGGACCATGCAGAGCTGCCTGCACTGCAAAGTTGCTAGGTCGCCTGAAATATGCCTGGAAATAAGGATTTGCCATTAAGGATGCAATGTGAAGTGGGAGCTTTATTTAATAAAGCCTTTCTTTGTTCTCTCTCACCTAGCTGTGATTTTCTCCCCCGGGCCCCCCCTAATTATCCTACATGGTAGTCTGATGATGAAATCAATTTTTTTCTTTAAAGAAATTCTGAAATTCCTTTCTTTTTTTCTTTCTGAGTTGCTCCAGACACATGCATATTCTAGCTGTCATTTTAGTGGATGCTGAAATGTTGTGGATGGATTTTCATGGGGCGGCAAAATGTACACGCCTGACACAGTTATTCCAAATTTGGTATTTTTGATCCCAAAACATGGAGCTGTAAAAAATTTCTGAAAAACAAGCTTTCCAGAATTTTGTTACCCATGAGCTAAGTCATTTTGGCTGTTAGAGAAGAGAAATTAGGAAAAAAGTGATCCGAGGCAGATAGTTGGCTTGGAAAATTGCATTCAGAAGCTCTGAAATTTTGCAAGATTGTAAGAGCAGAAAGCAGTAATCTCTTACAGCAAAGATCCATAGTCCGCAGCGCAAGTGCCAAGAGCAGCATACAAGTAAATTTGAATAACATGCGTTTTGCGTAATGTGATGTAGGTCTGAGCTGCAGCCTTTTGAAGAAAGCATGTGTGAGATGTACTTGTTCCCAGCTCCTGGCTTTCTCTTGGTTCTGCACCGATACACGGGCAAGATGCTACTGCTAGGTGATCAGTGGTGTCTCAGTTTGCTCCGAGTTTCCACAAGCACGTACGGCTTCTAATTTGAGAAACAAAAGTAGGCTGGCGCACGCTTTTACAGATTGTCCCTAAAAAGGGAAGTGTCGGGCAGCTTTGATAACGGGTTTGCTCCCGTCTTTGCATATTGCTCCTTTATATGTTCTAAATCTCAAAGCAAGTTTTTAATTTAGTTCTGTGTTCAATAGCTTAAAATAGATGCTGAAACTGCTTTTAAATGGGATCTATTGTTAATGTAAAAAGCTGTATCAAAACTGGTGGATATAATGAAAAATACAGCCCAACTTTGTAACATAGTGACTTTTACTAAATAAGGGAAATAAAACTAATTTAATTTACTGTGTGTTGGCTGTCATCACTATATTAAAGATTATACCGGTATTTATGAAAAGTTGCTATCTCAGTAATTTAATCGACTTAACCTAAGCCTATGTAGGGGTACAAAGTTCAATATTGCTTGTCTTGAAAAGAGCAAGTTCTGGTTTTGAAGCTGTTTAAAATGCTACTCTTAACAGCAGCAGTTAGAAACAGGAATGCTAAAATTAACAATTTAGTCATGCTAATTGATTGTATTTTGCAGGTAGGTTGTACATTCTTAATTATATGGTTTTTAATAAACTCTCTGCTATTGGTTTTGTGTAGATCGTCCTTTGCAGGCTGGAAGTGCCAAGTGCAGGATAATTCAGTGAATGATGTGGACTATTTCAGCTTCTTGTTTTCAACCCTTATAGGTAATCCACGTGAATGTCATAATTCAGAACTAACAAAATGAAATTTGTTTTGATAGTCAGTTGCTGGATTTAATTTAGAATAAATGGTGTAGTAAGTACTTCCTGAAAGTAATTCTAAACTTGTTACTTTTTTTCTGAGACACTTTTTTTTTCTCTTGATCTGATTTTTGAGCAGTAGTCTTGTTTTACTAAAACATCTAATACTTGGCTAGAAATAATTAGCCAAATGATTTGAGTTTTTTTTTTTCAACCCTGACGTTACGTTAGAAGGTTACTGAGTTCTTGTGAACACGTAGTGAACTGTCTTGTATTATACCCGTTTTTTTTCATTTTGTAAAGATACATACGTTGAAAATAGCAGCATAATGTGGGCCTCTTACAGTTTTTATACCACATTATAGTTTAAATGGGTATGCCATTGACTTTTCAAATATTTTTGTTTTCTTTCAGAAGTCAGAATTTGTATTTTGATATATGTAATTTAAAATACCAAGCAAGAGCTTTTAACAAAAAAATGTTATGCAGACATAATTTAAAAGACAGTTTTTGTCAGTGATGCTGTTGAAGTAGAACAGTGCTTGGCTTGTTTCGTGATGCTGTTGTACTGCTTCTTTTTCTCTAGGGTTTTCAAGAGAGGAGTTGACTAGTCTCCAGGGCATTAGAGGAAAGCCACACATTAGCCAGACACAGCTTTCACCTGTCCGTCTTTACCTAACTGATCTGGACCAGTTTTTACACCACTGGGCTGTGACAGAGGTAATACATCAACACTAATTCTAAATGACAGCATACAAACTCCGAGTGCTCTCTGTCCCTTTTCCGCAGATGCCTAAATCTTGTTGTGAGTTGAGTTGAAAAAAGGATGAAAAATATAATAGCTGTCGAACAGCCAATGTTTTTCTGTAGCCATCAGATAATATTTTGAAGGAAGCTGCTTTAAAAGGTGAATGTTCAGACACGTAGTATGCAAAACAATACTCATGGAAAAAATGGGTAGAAGCTTTGGTGGAAAATTCTTAAACGCTAATAAGATTAAGACCAGCGATACATTTTTGGCTTTCAAAAATAAATTAATTGTAAAAAATAATAATTATGAAGAGTTTTCTTGGAGAGTAAATTCCACTGTTAATTAAAAAGCACTTGCATTAAATGAGATTTGAACTTGGAAGTAAAATTAAGTTGGCATTGGTGGTTATTTAGAATAACTTCTGATGCTTATTTAATCAAAATTTACTGGGATTAGAAACTTCACTCTGAATTCAGTTCCTGCTCGTAAGAACTGAAAGCTTAATGTGATTGCTGGTTCTAAAGGGATCTGAGCCACCCGATTTTATTCAGAACAGGTGCACATTAGTCTTCATTCTGGGTCAACTCTTTTTGTTGCTTAGCCCACCATAAACCACTTTAAGGTGTGAAATCATGTTTTAATGACATGCCAATTCGACAGTATTTATGAAATCCTGTCATAAATACAGAAAGAAGAGTGTAACAGAAGTTTGTAGTTATGTGATTTATTCTGGGTTTTCATGGCTATCTTTGTGGTTCAAGAAAGCAGTATAGTAGATTTTTCTCTTCCAAATCATAAAGTTTAAGTGATAATCTACTGAAACTAATGATAGTCCAAGGCGCATATTGCATGTGGGCTATTACGTATTGAATAGTATTTTAAGCAAAGTTGTTATTTGGTACCATGACTGACACACATCTTTAGATGTCCTGCCTTCAGTCAGTCGACCTGTGGAGCAGCTAAACTTTTTTCCTAAGTTGTTTCACTTTGTCTCTTCTGGGCGGTAATGATGTGTTTTCTCACCAAAACACATTTCTTCAGTATTGAAAGACTAGAATGTTTTCTGTCCCTGTCCTGTGCAGAACACAGGATTGTTCCTCTGTGAATGCACCGGAGAGATTACTTGCAAGTGTTTCTCAAAGAGTTAGCATAATCGCATACATCTGAAGGATTTATATATACTTTACCTGCTTCTGAAAATGCCACCCCTCACGTCCTCTTTCTTTCCTCTTTTTGCTTCTCTTCCACAAATCTATCAAAGCTGGTTGAGAAACCACACAATAGGAATATTTTCACTTGGGAAAGGTGAAGTAGTTTGATTGTAGGTATCTTGTTTGTGCCTTTGGTTCCTGGTTGCAAGTTTGATTTACTTCTCCTCCTGCCACAATCTTTTCAGTGTTTTGGTGCCATCAAGGAGAGTCATTACTTTTCAGAAACTTGAGACTTGCTTTTGTTAAGTACCTTTTCTTGGGAAAGATACAAGGTGCTCTCTCAGGTTCTCAGAAGTGGATGGCAGTCGTTAAGCACAGAGCTGGATACCCTTGGTTAGTAATGAAAGAGGATTTGGACATCCTGTGGAGCATTGCGCTACTTCTGCAGTTATGTGTCAGCCTGAAGTCTTTTCTGGTGATTAAGTTATGAAAGAGAGAATGGGAACAAAAATCCCACGCATCAAAAATCTGTGCGTGAAGAGCGATGAGATTTTTCTAGACCGACCTCATTTTGTAGACTGTTAATCAAGGAGTTCTGGACTGCTGCTTACAACTCTGAACTTGAGAAGGAGATTGGAGGCTTTTCCTCATAAGCTATGTTCGTGATTGTGGAGAGGAAGTTTCTAGTAAACTGCGTTATATCGGATGCACCTAGGATGTGATCAGGAAGAGTCAACAAGGATTTATGAAGTGCAAATTGTGCTCAACCAACCTGTTGGCTTTCTGCAACAAGGTGACTAGGTTGGTGGGTGAGGGGAGAGCAGTGGATGTCCACTTAAAAAAAAAAATCAGATGTTTAGGCTTTTAGATGACTGTTTAAATATCTAATACAGTGCTGTGTTCATTAAGTTTTAGGGGGTTTCTCTTTTCCTTGTGGAGCACCATTCTCCAACCTCAAATAATGTTGACCCATATTCTATTTCATGTTCAGTTTGTAAAGAAAACATTCTGGGGACTGTAGTCCATAAAAACTTTGGGATTTGGAGGCTGGACCATTTTAAAGAAAAGTGTAAAAAAAAAAAAAATCCTAGCTTGAGAAAAATCTTTCAGTTCAACATTTGCCAAAAGTTGCACAGGAATACTTTTTGTAGAGCAAGTAGTTTTCACCGGCTATTGAACAAGCTACTCTCAAAAGAAAATAAACCAAACAGCAACAGAAACCCCCCAAACCCAGAGCTGCATCCTCTGGGGAGAAGAAAACTGCCAGCAAATCATGAGGCTTTTCTAGGATGTCTTGAAAGACAGCATGATACGGTAGCTCTGTGTGCACTGAGTTTGAGGGAGATAGGTTTGGAGACCGCTTTCTTCCAAGTGGACATAGTTCAAGGTATGACACAATTTCGGAATCAAAATATTTTTAGCTGCGACAGTAAACTATTTTATTTAAATAAAGAAGTGCTACAGAAATAATAAAATGCTTTTAGCGGAACTGAGTAGAGCGGCACAGCTTCTGAATGCTGAATCTTTCATGCTTTCCCTTGCTGGACAAGGAAGTTCATGGTGATGCTGTAATTTTAAGCAAAATATTTGTAGTAATTTAAAATACCTGTAAGTGAGGACAGCCCTCTGTTGGCTGCAGAGCAGGCAGTATTCAGGCCTCTACTTTACGTTGAGAATTGGTCATTTAAAAGAGTTCTCATTGTGTAGTTGTAATTCGGGTTTTCCTCATAATGGAAGAATACTTTATTGTGGATGAAAATAAATAAGGAACTGATGGAATTATGATTTGACAGCCTGGTTTCCTATGAATAAATGAGACTAGTGATCAGATTATTATTATTAGTCCATCCATCTTCCTCTTTCTTCTCTTCCACCACTAGTTTTGTCTAAAACACTGGCTAGTTTTTGGTTCTCTGCTAAAAGAATAAAGTTGCAAATACTAGTTGCCCATAAATTTTATGAAAATGAGCAGGTGGAAGAGAAAAAACTCTAGATTAGCACAAGGCAGTTTGTAACTCGTTTTCTGCATCCTGCTTGGCCGCAGCCAGCTGGCCAGCCTGCACGTGCATCACTCTGGACCAGGCTCAGCAGGTGCTGTCACTTGGCCCGCAGGGGTATCAGGGGTTGTGAGGCAGGAGCAGCTGGGGTTACGGTGCTGAGGAAGCAGAAGGGGAAGGGATGAAGGGTCCCAGGCGTGAATCTGTAGGAGGCCACAGCTTGTTGGCTTTATTGCTTGCTGCTCGACTTTGTTTTCAAATCCAGAGGGAGGCAGTCCCAGCTTTCTGTCACTAGCAAGCTGTACTGTGCAGTGAGTGGTATGTATTTCTAATGGTATTGAACCGTAAGAGGGAATTTAAAGTATAACATATACATACCAGAGGTGCGGAAGGAGAAAAGAGGTGCTTCTGGAGAAAGAGCAAGTTGTGTATAGGAAAAGAATAACTTGAGGCTTTTTCAAATGGCAGTTTGGACTTTTGGAGTGTGTTATAATATAACCAGTGCAGTTAGTAGTATCTGTCTAACCGTAATTGGTGAAAAGGCCAAACAAACGCACTTCTGATAGGGGTTAATGCTTTTAAGTGGTTTATAACAAAAACTGTTTTGAGATGGATACTGCTTGGAGCTTTTTTTGTCTAGAGAGTGGTAATTGGTACAGTGGAAGTCTGAAGCCATGTTATTTTTTTTGTGGAAACTTTTAGGTAATGGTGATTTTCACTGAAGGAGCAATGCTTAAGAAAAGCGTCCCTTTAAATGCCGTTTTGCGTAGCTGTAAAGGTTAATCTTCACATTTTGTCTAAAAGATATGTTGAATGTGGAAGCCTTTTCTGGAGCAACTTCTACTTAAAATGACTTCTGCCTTATTGAAGCCAATTATTTAAAATCATACCTCTGTAGCTGAAATAAATGGGGCTCCAGAATAAATGGTTGCAGCCTTAGGGAAGAGGCTTCAGTCTTTGTTCATTTTAACTGTGCCTATAGTGTTTGTCGGTAATATTGTTCACTCTCCTGTAATTGAATTGCTCTGCTAGTATCAAATGAAATAGCGCCAACAGGAATGAAGAGTTTAACAAGGTAACAGTGTATACATGATAATTTCTGTTGTTGTAATATTTGATGTTCGTGACACTGGAACATTTTGGAGGGGGAAAGCAAACGATAATTTGAAAGTTCTGCTCGAAGTTGAGATTCTAGTTATACTGAGTATATAACTGCCTTGAAGAAATAAAATACTCAATGTTTAAAATGTTCAAGAGCAAAGACTAGGGAAGGTCAGCTGCTTTTAAAAGCAGTCTTGAATTCAAGAACCTTGGGACGCATATAATGTAATATACTAATGTGTGTCAAAAACAGAGAAGCCTTGTAAGTGAAACAGAGTTGGGAATGCTGTATCTGCACTGATATGCTATGGAAAATTACGACAAGTCATTAAAGATAGCAAGTCAATGCATGTAAATTAAAAATCCTGCAAGGATGTTTGTCTTGAAGTAAATGGTGGTGTTGCAGTGCTGAAGCTTAACTTTAAGCAGAGATTAATACTTCAAAAAAACACTAAATTTTTAAAAAGAAGAGTTTTGAGTTGAAGTTCCTGTAAGATTTCAACTTGTGGTCTTTATTCAGATTTCCAGATTAGAGGTACATTGGGGAAAAAAGCAGCTGAGGGTAAATAGTATCCCATCTGAACTAGAAATATGCTATAATTTTTACCCTCTTTAAGGATGATAAAAAAATTCTGTATAAGCCCATTAGTGTTTTGTAAAACTACATTGTGTCCAAGTTTAATGTTTAGAAATGAAAATAATGTTTTTTTCTTGAAAAGTAATGCAAATTCCAAAGAAACAAAAGAGAAATTATATAAATAAATGTAATGCCTCCTAAAATGACTAAAGCTCTTTTTCAAAGGTCTCCTCCATAACTTTCTTAAGATATAAAACATAAAAAAAAAAAAAAACCCAAAACAAACCCAAAAAACCTCAACAATCAAAAAAACCCAATGAAAACCCAAACACCAAAACACAAACCCCCAGAAAACCTAACTTGGTCTTCAGGCAGGTGCTCCGTTGTGCCTGCATCTTACACTTCCAGTGTGTCTTGTGACATTTTATAGCTGGGAGCTCACACATTACTGCATGTAACTAGCATGAATTAACATCTCCACAGTTACTGTGCATTATGCTGTAAGTTCACATCCTGGTTTGTGATACCTGAACTAAATTTGCTTAAAAAGACAGGCTTTGTGGGACAAGAGCTAGTTTCTGAAGTGTATGGTTTTCTGTGTTTTCAAGTCCTTTTGTTTGGTGAGGGGGCAGGCAGGTGAATTTGGAGACTTGTACATCGGATGTTCCTTTGACCGTCCTGCACGTGGTCTGATGGAGGCATCCATGAGGAGGAGGAATCGGCCGTGGTGACATCTTATAGCTGTGGGGAAGCTGCAGAGCTGTGAAAGAAGGGCTTACTATGGTTGCAAGAGGACGAAACAAAAGGTCCTTGGGTAGCAAAGCTATTTCACCGTGTCCTTTCTTTGAATTTTGTTAGTAAGGTGGCTCTGAGAAGAGAACCAGACCTGTGCTGTTTTTCAGGTACGGCTCCATCTCCCCCTGGATAGCACATTAGCTGTTGAGCATAAAACCTTGGTTTGCTCACAAAAGAATAGTATTTTCAGAAGTGCCTGTCACTTAGTGAGACAGCAGGATTGTCTCTAGCCCATAGTTCTCTGCCTCCTGGCACCGTATCTTTCTGGTACCCAGATTTAAACATGTGATCAAATTGTTGCTCAGTAGGTGAGCAGTGGCAATTGCCACCCAGGTGTTTGTGTCCAGTGGCAAATAAAGATAACTTTGCTTGGTTTAGTCGACTTTTAATATAGGTTTAGCATCAGACTGCATGCGCAGCCTAGGAATCTGCATATAGGCAATCGCTACATTTCAACAGATGCCCGGTAAGTTTGTATGCTGTAGTTACTCTGTTTCCGATCCAGCAATTAACTGCATCTCATAATCCTAAGTCTTTGGAAATACATTATCAAGATGTGGGACACAATACATGTTCTTAAGCATTTGTAATTCTTAAACAAGTTTCTGCCTTCCTGTTCTGCTATCCTGTATGTAAAATTAGCCCCATAGTGGTTGGTTTTTTTTTTCCCCCCTGTTGCCCACCTAATGTATTGGTCTCCTGCAGACTCCGTTCCTTCTTTTTGGCTTTTTCTTTTTTTAACCTAGGTTTTGTTTTGTTTTATTGTGATTGTGTGGGGGTTTTGTGGTGTTGCTTTTTTTGTTTCGGTTTTTTTTTTTTCTGGAGTCACTGAATCAGGAATACCTTTCACATCCGCCCCTGTGAGCTTAGCCAAGGCAGATGAACAAAGATCTCCTGTTGTACGCAGCTTTCTCAACAACTCAGGGCACTGTTAATATTGCCCTGTCAAATCAATTTATTTCAGAAAGAGAAGCAGCACCTGTCAAGGGAGTACACTGCCTGATAAGCTAGGGTGCTTCGGGGGAAGCTGGCCAAGCTTCAGACGACAAGCTTCATTGCCTGCCCCATCACCTGAAAACTTCTCGTTTTCTACGCTCTGCAGTAACATGTTATACTGGATAGAGTCCCGCTCGAAACAGTCATTTCACAAGGGCTTGGGAATTGACTGCAGAACAGCCTGTTACATTTTAGTTAACCCATGTTTGAGGTGGATGTCGAAGTGAATTGAAAAATATATTTTAAAGTTCACATTAGGATGTAGTGTCTGGTGTGTGCCAACTTTCTTTTTAATAAAATCACTTCTCTTGGGGTCTGAACTGTCTTTGGTCTGACTCTACACAGTGGCTCGCTAAAATACTTGATCCATTATTTTTTCTGCTTGCTTGGTTCCTCTCTGTGCTCACGCTTGTGCATGTCTTCAGAGGAAGGCAAGTATTTTTCTTTGAAAAAGAGAGTACTTCGCAGCATGATTAAGCTTGAAATTATATGCAGATTTCCCCTGGAGAGTTCCTGATGAAATATTTCCCTTGAGGCTTTTTGAGTCAGGAATCTATCACGTTATGGGAGGCATTGAGTGATTTAGGGAGTGGGAACAGTTAAATTGTTAAATGAACAAAACATTTCTCTCAGTTCATCATTTGTGCGTGTTCCTGTTGCCACGAGGGCTCAGATTGAGACTGGGCTTCCTCCGTTCCTCCCAACTCTGCCTTTTGGAGTGGAGAGCATCTTAGAGATAAGCAATATTAAACTGATGGATTCCTCTGATTGTACATCCGAGCTATGAAAAGCCTCTTTCAGATTGGATTAAGAGTCAGTCAGGTTGGCTGTCAGCAGCAAAAATGCTTTTAACTCATCCAGTTGAAGACTAGAGTAAAATACTCCATGGAGGCAGGATCTCCAGAAAGCCCAGGGAGTGCTCCTGGGCTGCCTTCCCAGCCTTTCCCCCCCCCCGCCTCCATTTTAGCTGGCTACTGCTGCAGTATGTCTTCAGTATGGCAGGCAAGGAGGCCTGCGTGGTAACGATTTCCTGAAGCACTAGCAGGGAACCTGCTGTTGTAGTCGTGGGGCTCATTAGTATGACGGGTAGTTGGGCTTGTCTGATCAATAAGGTTTGGTTTGAAAAGCTGCCAATGGATTATGAAGCCTGTAGTATTTGCTGCATAATGCTAACAGTTAATCCCCGTATTTCAGAGAATGCTTTTCTTTGGCTTGATTTACTCAAGTGGATATTCAAACAAAATTAAAAAGAAAAAGCCCAAAAAACCCCAAACCTCTAAACCTAAAGCAAACCTGTTACAAAATACTTGTCTCAAAAAGGTATAAAACCCCTGTACGGTCAGAAATGCTCGTTCTCTGTCCATTCACTTCAGTAATACTCTGAAACAAAACCACTCTGGCTTTAGTCCAAAACCAATCTATGAATGCACCAAAAATGTGATAAATGCTAATCAAATGTAAAATAATGAATCAGCTGTGACATTTTATTATGGAAATTAAACATCATGCAAACCCTTGCCTAAGGAAAATAAATTGTCAGGAAAAATACTAATTTTCATGTGATAATTAAGTTTGCTTTGCTTTTCATTTCCATGTCTAATAACGTTTCAGTTTCACTTTTTATAACAGGCATTTATGAAAGCCATTTCAAGCAGGATTTAATTTATGGAATTGAAAAGGATTGCCACTCCCACTTAATCGTAGAAAAATAGAACTGGATGTAGGGAATGGTGGTGCTATTTTGAGGGTCAGAAGGATCTAAAAGGTTGAAAAACGAACTTGCCAATGCACTTTACCACCACCCTTCTAAGCGAGTATGCCGCTCTTCAGTGGTATGATGCCCAAATGTCGGTGAATCGTACCTGTTATGAAATGCTCCAGCAACTTGCCATCTCGGGGAGAACCTCAGTGGACTGGTAGGCCTGTTCTAGGGATGTAGTCCTAAGGGTGAAATATTAATAATGGTTTTATTAATAATGAAACCTTAGCTTGCTGGGTGGGCCTGGTGGATTTGCCTTCAAGGTCTTCAATTTGTTGACCTCACGTGGGTATGTATTGAATTAGAAGGGATCTCCCTAGCTTACTGTGTCTAGTGTCATGTGCTCACAAGCGTATGGCATACCCCATTTGTAAACTTCCTGAGCTCTGTCTTATGAGCAACAAATGTCTCCTGCATTTCCCCTTTCATAATCATCCTTCCTCATGTCCATCTCATCTGCGTTCCCAGCCAGCTATGATCATCGTTATTTTTTGTTGCTGTTTGGTTGTTTTTGTTTTCCTGCAGTGGTTTTCACCTCTGCTGTAGGTGTAAGTGACCATAATACCCCTTCTCGGGCATAGTTTTGCCAGCCTAGGCAGGTTAAGTTCTTTCTGTTGACACCTGTGAGATGGGATCTCTATTTGTGCAATTTTTCTAGGCCCGTTCAGTTTGAATTTACCTTTCTTGAAAATGAGCGACTCCTATTTTGCACAGTATGTCAGAAATAGTCTAAGTAGGGTCTTACGGAGTAGTGTTGAACAGACGATCAGTACTCTGTCTGATCGCTTCTATTGTGATTATCTTTGTTTTTCTATCCTAAAGTGACATTTGCCCGTTTCATGGCTGTATCACAAGCACCTTGTGGTCAGTCGTTACACACAGAATTTTCTCCTCATTTCCAACTGTTAAAACTCCTAGCTGCATGCAGAAGTTTTCATTGGTCTTCAAGCGCATGACCCGCCACTTTTGTTTCACTGAATTTTTTCTGTATCTGTTGCTCGTCAAACCCATGTGATCTTTTCTATAGGTTAGTCCAGTCCTCCTGTCGTGGCAGTGTTTTTCAACTTTGAGCTGTCAGCCGACAGATTTTGTCAATGTAGCTTTACCTTTTCTGTAAGTGTTACTCATTAAAATACTAGGTCAGATGGGCTTCAGAGTTTGTCCTTGACATGACAATCCCCCGTAGTAACCTCTGTCTCAGCTTGACTTTATTCCTTGACGCTGCTAATACGCAAATGTTTTGAGTGCGTTTCTTGGGAATATTCCAGAGTACTTCATATTTTGTCACTTTCAAATTGCAGTGTACAGAAGCACTACCATATCTAGGATGGAGTACACCATTTTAATAATGTTACTTCATTATTAAATAAATGTATCAAAAATATCAACTATTCAGTGCAAGAGCATCTATAAAACTGTCTTTTAAGTAGTCCTACTAGTCAACCAAAATACTTGCACAATTACAGCTGTAACACTGATTAACATGAGCAATGTCCTGACAGTATTATGTTCTGTCAAGCAGATGTGTTAAGGATCTCCTGAATTTGGCCAGCTTAAGCAGGGCTAAAAGCATGGGTGGCATGTAATTGTGAAAAAAGCTGAGCACACTTTTGTATCACCACAAACGATACTGCTTTGGCCATTTCTGATTAAACCACCACTGGCATCCACGTTACTTGGGATTGAGTTTTCATGCCACAGGACGTTGAGCTAACGGTTCTTTTCCTAACCTTTCCTTTCCTTGGGGCCTCTCTTCAGCTGGAAATGTTGTGGGCTATTATTTTTGACACAACATGGGTGATGTTTTCTATTTTGTCGTTATCTCTTGTTTAGGTGTCTCGACCTGCCCTGATTCAACTTAAGTCTCAAAACCAGGACACTATCACAGAACTTAATCCCTCAAGTCAGATCATTCTGTGAAAGTTTTCTTTAGCTGTTTCTTCAGTCAGCAAGGTATCTTAGAGGAATGACTTTTTGCTTAGTCGAGATATTTGTAAAACTCGGGGACTTAAATTCTTCCCTCCCTCAAAAGCCTGATCTTGCTGTTCTCTTTCTGATTCCCTTAAGCACAAACAGAAGATTTCATTCCTCATGTATGGGTTCTTCAGTCTTCCTTGTCCGTAGCAGGACGTCATGACTGCTAATGGTCTAATAACACACTTAGGCTGCACGTGTTGCTTTCTGGAGGCTTCAGTTGATACTGGTGGGATAAGCAACGAATGTAAACAGAGGGAGGTCATCCAAGCTTTCTGACTAGTTTGCAAATTACTGGAATAGTCAGGAAGGAAAAGAGGAACAGAGAAAGCTATCTGCCGAGGATTGCGGTACAGTTTACTAGCAGACCTACTAGAGCTCTGGTTTCTTTATCCTATCTGGGAGCCATATAACATTTCATGGGGTCTTGGTCAACTTTTTTTTTCTTCTTCCCCCCCTCCCCAACCTGGCCAGTCTCACTTACATGTTTTTTACTAAAAACTGAAGATCTGAGTCTTCAGTTCACTGGTTTGTGTTTTTTTTTAAACCTCTTTCTGTCATGCCTCTGGGCAGCTAATACAGTTTGCTAGTGCCTGATTATATAAGCACCAGAAAGTGTTTGGCTGTTCATAAAGCAAGATTTTCCTTTGTAGTATTACATTTCGTATCATCTTTGAACATGATGTTTTTGGTGGTGTAGAGGAAAATAAGTTGGAAATGGATCTCTGCTACTTTCTTCTTTTGTTATATCATTTTTCTGTCCTGTTTGATTGCGATTCTTCTGTTTCATGCTTGATTAAAGTTATTTGGAAAGTTGTTTTCTGAAATTCTTCAGCTCTGAGGAAAGGCACGTGGAGGCTTGGTGTGGCGCTGTAGCTGGATAGAATATTTTTGGCCTTCTACTTCTATCATGTAGGTAAAATGAAGAAAGCCACTACCAAAAAACCTAATGGTATAGGCCGTCATCTCTTTAAACACTGAACAATTTGTCGACAGTGTTACTCTTACACACTGTAAAGAATCAATACTTTTGAGACAAAGCTGCTATGTGTCCCTGTAGGTACTTCGTATTTAGGTCTGTCAACAAAGTATGGCTACACAGTGAATGGTTGCTGGTTGCATTAGAGTACTCAAATATAACTTTGTTTTATTTAAACAGATGATCTGTCACAGCTTGTCCACTATACCTTCACAAAGTCAGTGTTTTGACATTCTCCAGACCGGCATCTGTAAATATCTGGTAAGTACCATTTTGTCTGCTATGTTAGCTTCCTTGTGACAAATTTTGTAATGGTCTCATTAACCCTCAAATCCACTTACTCCATATATTTCATCTGTAATTTCAACATTTGCAAAAATTTTCAACAAAGTGGCGTTTCAAAAAAAAAAAAATCTAATAACTGTTGGTATCCAAACTTACATGGATTTTTTTTTGCTCTGATTTGTGACTAGTTCAGCTTGTTTTCAAGCCAGGACAGCCGTAAATGAAAGGTTTCTTGTTTTGGTTTGCTTTGCTTTTCAAAGGAGCGATGAGCAGCTCTAGATGAGTTTTACAGTCTGTCTTCTCCTTCTAATCCTGAACGCTCCCTGAGCTGGGGATGGCAAAGCCAGAGCTGGGTAACAGAATTGTAAGGGACAGAATTTGCAGTTACCTGTGATGCTGCCTGCCGAGAGGGAGGACCTGTCTGTCCTCCTCTCGAGACGGTTCTGCGATCTAACAAGTATCCGCAGTTCCCTGTATGGAGGCCTACCAAAAAATTACTAGACCAAAGCTTCCATAGGGAGTGGCTTACCTATAACTGTAGTCTGGATTTTTGGGGGTAGGTGTTCGACTTAAATCACAACTTTAAATCAGCTTATGTGTTCTACTATATTGTCTCTTTGAGAGCAAACAGTTACGTGGATTTTTATAGTTGATTAGACCGTTGCCCAAGATCTCTAACTGGACAATGATACCGAACAGGGAAGAAGGGCACCGTGTAGGCAGCATCCTATATGGGAACTTATTTGAACAGTCTCATCTACTAGATCTGTATAAATTGAGATGTCTGTGTTCACATCGTCTTCCAGACTGGCTGACTGGCACGTTTCATCAGCAGCGTTGGCTAATTTGATCTTCAGGATGCTTCTTTGTATGCAGACACCTGCCTAGCTCATTATCGTTATTTCCTATCTGTGGTTGGTCAGGAACATAGAATCATAGAATGGTTTGGGTTGGAAGGGACCTCTAAAGGTCATCTAGTCCAACCCCCCTGCCGTGGGCAGGGACACCTTCCACTAGATCAGGTTGCTCAAAGCCTCATCCAACCTGGCCTTGAACACTTCCAGGGAGAGGGCATCCACTTCTCTGGGCAACCTGTTCCATCATCACTAGTTTTTATTATTTAGTGCCTCAATGTCCTGTAGTATTCAGCAGGGTGTCGGTGACAGTTGCAGTTCATCTTGTCACGCAGGAACACCGTCCTTCTCCTACCCGTGCAACTGGCTGGTGCAGGGTCAGCTTGGGACAGTGATCTGCGCTCGTGGCCTTGAAATACACCTAGTGTCTTATTTAGAAGTTTGAACCCGTCATTGTTCTTTATCTTTTACCTCTCATGAGTAATCATACCAATGAAATACATTCCACATTTCTGTAGCTTGTACTTTATTGATCTTTTTCTAAACATTTCTAAAAGAAACAGCTGACCTTGTTAAGTGAACCAATTGACTCTGTCAGCTTAAAACAATGTACTTGCAGGTGAGCAAATTAGGCTACTCTGAAACTCCTTAAATTAGTTTTTTAAGATAAATGGTGCCACATTAGCAATGCATGATTTTTTTTTTATGGCTTTACAGGACAAAAATCTAGGATAGCTACTCAGTAGCACTTCAAAATTTAAACTGTGTTTTAATTCACTGCCTCTACCCAAAAAGAATTTTTTTCTAAATTATTTACTATGCCTATAAAATCCTTACTCAAGATGATGTTCTCATTTTAACAACAGAAAAGTATCACCACCCCAGCTGTGGGCCCACCGTATGTTTCATTAGCTTTAATTTGACTCGGCTCATAACGCTCTCATTCCTGGCGAGCCTGTCGGATTTCTAAGGAGACTCACCCTGATGATGATCCAGTAGAAGCTTTTCCTTCTGGAGAGTAAATCCGAGCTTCCTTCTACCTCAGTGACTGCTCACTGCCGTTTCAGGACATGGAAGGGCCGCTCTGTCCCATGATACATGCTTAAAAGGAAAGACCTGTTCTGTCCAAAAGATTCTGTTTGTGCCTGTACCATCTTTCAGAGCAAGGCTCAGAGCAGTGGGTTTTTTTTAAATACGTTTGAGATGAGTGTTTATTTAGAGGGGATGGAATGGAGATGCCGGTTTAACCTTGCCACCGGTACGGGTGGCAATTTCTTAGGAAAACAGGGATTTGAAAAAGATGCAGTAGTGTGTAGAACTTGAACAGAAACAAAATAATATATGTCATGATACGGAAGAGATTCATTCCGCTCTAGACACGCTGGTATACCAGCAAAAAACCTTGTGTATGAAGTGATGAACTTGGGGTTTTTTGTTTTAATACAGGTCGGATTGGTTGTAATACCCGATAGCACAGCTGGATCTGTTCTATGTGCCATAAATAAGCTCTTGGATCAAGCTTGCATCCTAAGTGAAAACTTGAACAAGTTCTTAGCCTCTTGTTGTTACAGTCTTCTGTACTTTCTGCTAACTTTAGACAAAGAGGATGCAGAACATGTACAGAAAAGGTAATGCTGCTTTTCTTACCATGTTAATTGTCTCTGCCTTTATACCCACGAGTATTTAGAGATGTAAAATGAAAGGATACCCCCCAATTTATTTTGCTGTCTGTCTTTTGCTTACTTCAAAACAGTACTTGGATTTAAGAAAAACAGCTGCAAAGTTAGCTGGAATTATTTAACGGTAACTGAAGGTGGTTTCATCTCAAATTGTTCTAGTTAGATGTCAGACCCATCCTGATTTTAGAAAGGTGGATATTTATACCTTAATCTTTAGCTTTAGCCTTTAGTTTCATTAGATACATTGAAAAGCAACATGCAAAGGATTTGGCTTTATGAGCTTGTACTCTTAACTGACTTGATATTTCAGCTTTAACAAAACTTCTCAGGCATCATTTTATAGACTGAAAATCCATTTCATTTAAAAAACCAAAAGCTACAGATACCAGATTTAAATAAGCTTATTTACCTGTATAACAGAAATGTCTTTAAACAGTTTAAACTTCAGATTTTTCCTCGAACTGTTCCATACACAGGAAAGGTGTTCAAAGCTTGCTTAAAATCTAAGACGTGTTTTTAAAGCCGGAGTCGTCCTCCACTTACTGTATTTAATGACTTGCATATCACAACAAGCTGATTCCATTGTTTGATGTCTTACGAGTCTTTAAAATAAAGATTCAGGTGGACCTGAACAATGACTGAAACAAAAACCTCTTCCCAGCTGCATCAAGCAGAAATTACACTGTGTAAGAGCTTCAGCAACATTCGTAGCTCCAGGGCAGGACCTTAAATTTTTTCCAGTGCGGTACATAATCTTAGAACAAGTTTAGCGTTTTCTGGTACAAATTTTCTGCTTTGCCACTAATTACGGTGAAGGCAGTTGGCACGATTGAATTCAGAGGCACGTTTCCGTATACAGCTATGAGGCTAGTTCACAGCAGCATACTTGAAATACGTGTCCTCGATCATTTCAATTTTTGTTCTCTTTTTCCTCTCAGGGATATGCTGTGGGGATCGTGTATTTCTGCATTAGCACTCCTGCCGCGATTACTGAGACTGATGCTGCAAAGTCTGCAAGTGAGCAGGATCTGTCGGGAAGAACTGCCCGTTGTTGCTCAGTTGCTTCGCTTACTAATGCAACATGGTCAGCTCAGGAGCCATATGATCACAAATGAATTTCTGGTGCAACAGATTATCAAGGACATCATGGTATGAAACTTCTTGTTGTTTCCCAGAGACTACAAGGATATGCGCTTCACGTTTATGTTTAAAAATTGTTGCAAACCCCGAAGACCAGATGTTTAGCAAAACACAAGTTATGATTGTCTTTTATTTGTCTTGGAAGTCCAGGCTGTGCAGAGGGCTGCTGCTTGTCCGAGCTCCTGTGGTCACTGCACAGATGAGACAGTTTTGAAGTTTAGCTCGCACCCAATCCAGCGGCCCTGGACAACAGTTGGCTTCCTAACAAAATGCCCTGGAAGCGGATTACCTACACAGCCTGTCTGAGGGAGAGCTGTCCCAAAATAAGAAACTAGTCTTGTCTGTTTATTGGAGCAGGGCTATATAGGTGTGCGAAGATGTTATTAAATCAGACAAACTCTTAAATATGTACGGTGCAAAATATATTCTCTTTCAAATATTGCAAAACCCAGCGCTTCTATTCACGCGTCTACGTTCCAGTGGTTTTGAGACTATTACAGCTGCTTCTCTCTTCAGAAAAAAAATCTGAAACTGCCTTCGCACAAAGCTCTTACTAGTTTGGAGTGCAGAGAGTTTGTACGTCCCGCAGGTTTGAATAAGCAAGCCACACGTATCCATCAGTAGCTTTTAAAAGGCCTGTTACCAGAAACATAACCTCAGTGGTGGCAAAAGCAGATGTAAGAGAGTATCGCGCAAGTTCTCTAACAGAGAATGAGGTGGTTGGTTTCCTTTGGTGGTGAAAATGCCTCAGCCGGTTTTTGTGATGTTCCCCTGCGGGTGGGTTGTGTTTGTTGTTGTTGGGTTTTTTTAACCGCTTGTGAATGCTAAGGAGAGTGAATTACGGGACTGTGTTGTTGTTGTTGGGTTTTTTTAACTGCTTGTGAATGCTAAGGAGAGTGAATTACGGACTGTGGGCTGTGTTGGTCTGTTGGTAGCAGTTCTCCTGTAGACTGGGGTATTGAGCTCTCCTGCTTCAGTAGAACCACGCTCATTTGCATTTTAATTGACTATAAATTGCAGAATTGGCAAGTAAGCAAGCAAGTAATTATGAGTAAGGAAATCGCATCTGGGGTAATTCACACACTTCATAATGTAACACCAACTTAGTGTACCAAGTAGTAGCACTTTATTGTTTTGGCTTAAACAGACATACCAGGTTGAAAAGTATAAATGAGAAGAATCATGTCACTGTGTGCAGGTGAACAAGGCCATGTTGTACCTTTAACAGCGCACCTGATTAACTGTAGAAACAAAGCGAAGCTTTGCAAGTGCTGTTGGTGAAATTGAGTTTTACCTTTCTTCCCCTTCTTTCTAGACACTGAAGAGTGGTGAAGTTCAAGAGCAGTGGCTAACAGACCTCCATTACTGTTTCAACATCTACCTTGCCTCTCATCCCCAGGGACCTGGCCCTATAAACGCGGTATATTAAAGAGGTCGAACTGCATTTATTGTAAAGCATTTACTTCTATTTAGTTTTGAATGGAAGATGTTGGAACAAAGCTTGTCCATTTTTTTGTAAGTGAAACAGAATAAAAATTTTACAAAGAACTGCATACCTCTGTTGCCTTTCTTCTCAAGCAAGTAGACATTACTGGGAGTTGGTTTAGTGGATGTGGTGACCGCAGTGAGGGGTGTTAAAGAAAATCCAGTCTCCTTGAAGCTGAAGTGCTTGCAGAGAAACAGACTTACATTGACTCCAATCATCTATTATTTTGAAGCATCGTATTGATTAAAAAAATCAGAATTCTGTAATACCAACTAGAAGAAAAAATAGAAAACAATATACTTTGAAAGTAGAGTAACATTTTTATTTTTGCCGAGTTCATATTTTTAAATACTCTGTGCAAGGTAAATACTGTATGCTGGCAGCTCCAAAGCTATTATAAGAACAAGTTTTCTTCTAGAAGAGGTCCCATCTCTTCTTGCTTTCTGTAGAAACTCTTTTTATGCATGTATAAAAATAGTTATTAATATGGAAAAAATTGGTGATAATCTTAAAAGGGTAGAAAACACATCCCTAACAATTTCCATGGGCTGTGGAAAGCGATTTATTTACTGAGTGTTTTTTTGTCAATGTCTCTACTTTTCCTTTAAATCCATAGCTAGCTAAGAAACAATTGTTTCTTTAGCACAGAAGTGGAGCATGAAGGCTGTTCTGCTCCTGTTCAGATTTTGAAATACGTTTAATAAATTTGAGGTGAAATCGAACAGCAGTCTTTTAGAACTGTTACATCTTAGTACAGTGTCCCTCTCCTTTGAAACGGCGTTTGATGAACGCATTCAACATTCCTACTTTTGACAAGGGAAGACTTTGGGAGCCCCTGCAACTCTATTGTAATGCTGGGCTTAGTGCTTCGTTTTCTGTTTCCAAATGCAATTCAGATTTCATCCTGTCAGTAAGTAAATTAACAGTTGCATTTAAAAACTCATTTGTACACAAAATAAAATGAGTCCAAGGCCTTAGAAGTCTGCTTGGCATGTAATGCTGAGATAATACAAAATTGAAAATGTGTTCAGTATGTTGTAGATGACTTGTACATTATGAAAGATAACAGTTGTACTGCAATGTGCTTTTTAAATTCCAAACATTCAGTTTTGCTTAGTGCTTGAGTCTTGTATTTTTCGGTTTTGCAGCAGCGGCTGGTCTCATGTTGTATGAAAATTGCTTTGATTTTCCCATGTTCTCCAGCAAATTAACACACTGTAGGTTGTTTACTGTAAAAGAACAAAATGGTTTTGATGAGTAACTCTAGGGGATAAAAAGAAGTTTAATCTACACTGCGTTCTAGATTTCATAAACAATGAATCTACCAGGAAAAGAACGTGCCTTTTTCCTGACATCTCAGTGTTGATTATCTGTAAATAGAGTTTGGTTTCTGTGGCAGCCGGTACAGCTTACATGGAATGCTACTGCGTATGCTTAACGCAGCCTATAATAATGGAGCTTAACTGGAGATTTACCCTCACAAACGGATGAAGGTTTCCAGGCTGACGGTTCAGTCACTAACACAATGCTTTTGGCCGAGTTTGCTGAAGACCAGCAAGAGACTTTGTTGAGCAACATTTAGCAACCTTAGGTACTGGGTCATTGCTAGAAGGTAGGGGAAACTAGTCCAAGGCTAAAGCGAGTACTCTCTGAATTACTGGAAAGCAAAAATGAGTGTCAGCTGACCATTCTCTTCAGTTGTGAGTCTGTCTGAGTGTCTGGACTTGTTCAATGTTTTTATTTACTGTAATGTGCTACAAATAATATGTGTGTTTTCCTTGCCCAGTTTTGTAGAGATTGGGTGCAAACATTTCAGTGCTTTATCCCATTCTAGCCAGGGTCATCCCAAGTGCAGATCCGAACATTGCAGTGAGGGGGTGAATCCAGCACATCTTAAGGACGTCTTTCTAATGCCAAGAATTGCAAAACCTCCTCCTTTACAGCTCTGTTTATACACTTTAATGTTCACAGTGAAACAAAAGAACGGGCTCGTCTGTCTGGCCTGCTGCAGAGAGCCTCTTTAAATGCCATTTACTGAATTGACAAAAGGCTTCTATTTAATAAAAAAAAAATATTAAAAAAGGAACAACTTTCAGGTTCCAAAATGTTTTAATTATAACAATCATAAAGGCCCTACTTGCCAGTATATTTTGAAGCACCTACCCCATATCTGTATGTCCCATCGCATACTCCTCTTCTACCTGTCACCCTCTGCCCCCCTTCCTTATTTGTACATTTCCTTTCAATACCTTCTGCGTGTGCCCACTCCAAAGTCTTTGGTCTGCTTATGCCAGTAAGTTAACTGAGTTTGGTGTCAGTCTCCTGTTACAGATTTGTCACTGCATGCTTTTCCCACTAGCTCTGTGAACATTAAAACTAGGGCTGACAGTCAGTCTTCACCTTCCCAGATGTACCTTCTGCAAGAGAAGAATCAAACTGAACAGTCCATTCTGACCCACTCCAGGCACCTACGTCAGAAATAAAGAGTATCTGGCATTAGCCACTGACAGCTCTGAACTTTTCCAACAAACGTAATGTTGTCATGCACAAAGGCAGTCAGATGAAAAACATGTTATTGTCTTTAAGTAAGGGCTGAAGTTCTCTGAGCTCCTATTAGGTGAATAAAAGTAGGTAGTGTTCTAAAGGAACTGGGCAGAGTTCCTATCGCTATCCTATTCATCACCAAGTTATGAAAGCAAAGGACGCTCAAACCTCAAAAGAAAGCCTTTTTCTTTCAGAAGACAGGGAGATACGTTGTCCTGAAAAGTTAAACGAAAAGAAGCATTATTTGCTAAAACTCTTTTAAAATTTAGATTCGTGTCTGCATGAAGAGGTGGCAATCAAACCTGTCTGGTCATGCCTCTTAATTAAAACAGTTTTCAAACGGTGGAAGAAAAAAAAGCCTCTGTCTCTCAGCGAGGCAGACACTCACAATTCTAATAAACTCAAGGATAGGCCCTACTGTCAGATTTCCTTTTGAGCTAATAGTTTTGTAAACTAGTTGGAAAATGTATTTTGCTTCCCTTTGCAAATTAGCTGAACTGCTGTCTCCTTGAAGCATTTGCTTTGTTGCTATCTAGCTGTGGCCTGCCTCTGAACTACACGTGATACAACCACAAAGACCAAATGACCAAAATCTACATCTTCACGTGGTGAAGGGCTAACGTTGCCATAGCTCCCATCCCCGAGTAAGTGCATAACACACCTGAAAAAGGTCTTAAAAATGATGTTTAGTAAAGAGGTAGTAGGAGAGAGGATCACGTACTCCAACTTCATTTTTAAGCTATCTGTCAAATAATGCCACATGCATAAAAATTCCAGCCTTTAATGACTTTGGTAATACTTTTACAATCTGTGTTCTTCGATCCTGTTCCGTATTACGCGGCGTAGCCCCATCTGTCTGCCTGCACGGCTTGACAGTCCTGCTCGTGCCAACCCTACTGCCCCGATACCAGTTCTGTACATGAAATTTCAGTTACAAACGGAACTAAGGCTTTCCCAAGGAAAACCTGGTAATGACTACATGGCTTTTGAGTTAAGCAGCAAATAAATGCATGATTTCATTAGAGATTTAAAACTTACTGCGAGTAAAACTCTGTGAAATAATTGAGGGTCTGTGCACAGTGCAGGAACCCCATTGTGCCATTTTAGAAGAAAGGGCAGAGATCAGATGGGTAACTGCATTTTCAAGTTTTTGTCTATGCACCAAACCATGTATTCCTAACAAACAGGTGTGTAAGTTCTTGGCACAGGTAGAAATCTGCTCTCTTTACTTCTGTAGGACTAGGAAATACTTGTGCTGCTGAACCAAAGTATGAGCATCGGTAAGCAATTTTAACCCCAGGTGAATGTTACCTGGCTTACCACTGTACCAGTCCATTATATTGAGGTCTTTCCTAGTAACAGCCCAATGAAAATAGGTTTTCATATAAACGATTCAACATAGGGATAAAAGTAGAGTGCTCAAATAAGTCCAAAAGTAGTGAAAGAAAGAGCGTGCCATCGCAACAGTTTGGTAGTAGTTACGTGTTTTTGATAGGAGATTCCCAGTTCTTGAGCAGATTTTTTTTCTTCTCTGAGATGAAACCAAGCTCATATATATATATATATAAACATTAAAGTATTCTTAACGTGTACGTGTCCTACCTGAGACCAACTGCACATCAGAAAGTTTCAGCTTAGAAGGAGGTCTTGTTGGCTGATACACTTTGCCTTCCTGAGAACGTCCTTTAACAAACAATATGAACAGCTCTGTGTTTATTCATATAAAGATGCGTATAAACTATTTAACTAGGCTACAGCGTTATTTTATCCTAAAAATTATTCTCATTTACAATGAGGAAACTCATGAGACATTCTGTATGACAGAAAATTGTCATACGACAACTGAACTTTAACTAAAGTTAAAATACATCTTGCAGTTCCTATAAAAAAGGAGGAAAATAAAATTATTAGCTTGATTTATTTTTACTTATTTATTTATGTTATCCTTTTTGGCTATCTACAGAGCCATGATAGAAGTGACTTACCACCTGGTAAAGTACATACAGTTAGCACATCCTTACTCCATCAGTGATCCACACTGTAAAGGAACTCAAGGTTTAAAAGCAATGCTTTTCCTCTACCCTTTCTTCAAGATGCATTCCCTTGCACCGCGCACATTCAGGCGTAGTGCAAAGCAGTGCAGTGTTATCATACAAGATAATCTTACTCTTCCAATAAAGACCAGCTGTCTTCAAACAAGAAAGTTAGTAACATGGAACAAGACCACATTCTTCAAATGGAAATATTTAAAACAAATACAAACCCAAAAAGTTTAAAACAAGCTTAAAAAAATTAAACCATGACCCAGATAGCCACTGTGCATCGATACAGCCAGCTATCCCCAGTTTAACTGCTCTATTCTCTTTCCACATTGATATATGTGAGCAGCTCTGGCAACAGAATTACTTGGTTGCTCAAGACCCTTGCTGGAATAATGCTACGTGGCAATTCAAACAGCTTTAGCAGCAGCCATTTTAAATCACAGAGGTATTTTTGGTTTCAACCTGAAACAGAAATACAATTACGCAGAACACCTGAGATTCAGACTAATTTTTATAAATAGTTGAAATCCCTAACAATTAGGTAAGAAGTGTACAGAAGAATCCAAAATACAGAGAACACTGTTATAAAAATAAAAGCATAGCTATTTAAAATAAAGTATAGTGAAGACAAAATTACCATATATCTGCTTAAGGATGGACTGCTTGCTGGTTTTTATGGCTGGGCTGGTTTTGTTTATAGATTTCAGATTTTTACATGAAGGAACTGATTTCAGAGGGCTATGGTTCAGCTGTTTCTTCCAAGCAACCTGAATGAAGAAGGCAGCTGTCTCTTGTCTCCATTTGTCTTCATCTTCCTTGCACTGCCGCTTAGCACTAAGAAGCTGAAACAACTCCTGTCTTAGCTGGTAACTAGAGAGCAGAAAAGAGAAGAGCGCTTGTTTTAGGTGACCTGTTTTAACTTCAGTGCTTTCCACACATCAGTTCACACGGTGGATTACATGAGTAACTGGGAAAACAGAACTCCCACTGATGCGCTAACTCATTTAGATGAGAAATGTTTGCTTGGAAGAAAAAGTAGGAGAAGGGTTCACTTCTGGATGCATCCATTATTTCACTCAGCTAATAAAGATCTGGCATTACAGGTATCAAAAGTTACAGTACTGCAACATCAGCTTATCAACTGCTTTATAATATATAGAAAACCTGGAGAAGAAAAAACCTATAAATATGATATAACAGTAAAATCAATACTGTTTTCTCATTTTCACTATAGTCACAGCTTAATAACACCAAATTTTCTCACGAGCCTTACCACTTTGTATTCTCAATCAGTGCAAGAGACGAGCCAAATCTACCTCTTACAGGTTCAACTACACGCTTTCTCTACAGAAAACCGAGCTGTTTTCCACCCCTTCTCTGAAGATGCTCCCCTCACCTTGTTTTCAGCAATCTGGTCTTGCTTTTTTCCCCTTCCCTTCAAAGGCTCCCTGTATCCCGACCCAACCTTGCCACGGCTGCTTTGATCTTACATCTCCCGACCCAACCTTGCCACGGCTGCTTTGATCTTACACGCAGTCACAGCCCTGTTCCAAGCAGCAACAGTGGATTATCTGACCTTCTTCCCACTTCGGCAGCTAATGGCAACAAGGAGTTGTTCACTTTTTTCCTTGAATCAGATATAAGTATTCAATAAGATATTGGCATTTCACACTCACAAGTCAATTAACTGGCCTAGCAATTAACTCTGAATCTTCCCACTACAAACCCGTCACAGATGAACACTGAGTAACGCTTGTAAAAGATTAATTATAAGTGTTTGGTAACGGGCCAAAAAACATAGATCATCATCCCCTCCAGCATTCAGAAAGGCTTCTACTGGATGCTGCGGTAAAGGGAATGAGGAAGGAGGGAGAAAGAGGCGATTTTGTTCTGTTGCTCCATCTGCAACAAGTTCTAAATTAAAACAAAAGACAGCACAACTAGATACAAATTGATTAAATATGTTATAAGCCAATGAACTATATAATTCAAACAAAACAGCAGCCGTATATAGCAAATGAGTACATAAAAGCACAACAGAATGCCAAAGGGGGGTGATATGCTCACTCACAGCCCCAATAATTTTAAACCTTCAATAAGCTTCATAAATTACCTCTGTGAAATTTGCTGGGTGAGACAAACGTATTTAATCTTAATTTAGTGAAGCTTCAGAATTCAGGCATGTACTGTTACACAGCTCATTAAAGTACATAACAAACGTGGGGAGCAACTGCATCTTACCAATAAATGTCCGTAATGCCTGCCAGTTGCAAAGCGCTGTATGAATTCAGAACAGGAGCATTATTAAGAGACAGAAGAAAAAGAATGATCCAGTTTCGTTACGTAACGTCACTTACTTAGAACTTTTCAACGGGGTAAGAGAGGAAGAGAAAGTAAAGGGTGGGGGCACAATTACAGTGACTTGCTAACATAACTTGAGCTAAGGATGGGTTATGTGAATACCGCTGCAGGAAAAACAATTGGGGGACTGTTTTATACTTGAGCAGGAAAGAATACTAAGCTATTCTCTTGGAATTCGGCAATTACTGCCAGAAGCCTTTGCTGATATGTGAAATGACCCATTCACAGGCACTCCCCCTTTGCACGCAGCTGTGATTTCATGTTTGTAGAGAACTTCTGGTAGTTTTTAGCAACAAGAAAACAGCCCTGAAGCTCTGACACTGAGAAGATGTAGGCAGTTATCTTTAAAGCGTGTGCACATTTTTTTAATTCAGCTCTCCTGTAACAGATCGTTCTGATCCTATTGAGAAAAAAGAATGGGACCGAGTTTGATGCTCTACGAATCTGATGTGGTGCCTTAACAAAATAGCCAATGCTTAGTTCACAAAACTACCGCACATAAAAGAAACGTGGAATGTATGTGCAGAATGACAAAGCTGGCAAGTGGTATTCAGATTCATTGTTACAGAGGCTCTAATCTTAAAAAATACTGCTGGTAAAGTATGCGTATAGCAACAATATATAAAAAAATACAGCTTGACTCCAGCAGGAGAGCAACAGTGACAGCAACCAACTTATTTCCACCTTCTGTCGACTCACTGCGGACCCTGGAGAACGGTGCAGGTCTCAGTGCCCCCCCCCAAGAGAGCAAGCCAGACACAGAATCTGTAAGCCTCAGCGAGCAGGATAAGCAATTAACCTTTGGCAAGCCACACACCTTAAAATACACTTTTGAGGACTACATTTATAAAGTTTGTGGACTGTGGGAATTGAAACATTTTCCCGAGAAAGGCAAGTTTAATATACTGAAGTAGACCAGTACCATTGTGTTGTAGGTCACAATAGCTCTCAATAAACTTTCAGTAAGTAAATAACAACTATAAAATTTGTAGAGTGAGACAAATGTATTTAATCCTAATTTAGAGAAATGCCAGAACTCAAGCATGTACTTCTACATGTTTCTAATGTAGAATTCTACATTAACGATGTACAATTCTACTGCTGGCTGCAAGTACATGCTATTTACCAGTGCAAGCCTGAACCCAAAAGACAAACACAGGACTGAGGGGGACCCACAGCCACACAGTAGGTACCTGCTTATGAACTATAATTCGGTGTACAGTGGATGGGAAATGAGGTATTTCAGAGAGCGTCAGAAGAACTGACATAGTAGCAGTCAGCACATACAGCTGCCTAGCATGAGCTAGCTGGAAATGCTAACCGTGGCTTCCTGGCAGGCAGGTGCCACCATCTGACTTGGGATCCACATCCTAAAATACCCACACCGCCTCTTTTTTTGAGACATATATGAACTCTGCTTCAAAGGAAGAGGCAGAACTGTCTTCTTTTTAAAAATAAACATTAATAGCATGGAAACTGGGAGGAGGAAATCTGGCCCAATTTCACAGCTCTCATCATCCATCTGACTTTCAAAACACTTGGACAATAAAGCTCACGCTGAGCTTGAAGCGTAAGCAGAAAAGGCGGCAGAACTGGTGGGCCTGGGAGAGACAATGCAGGAGGGAAGCACGGCGCTTCGTAACAGTGTAGTGCTCTCACCTCAGCATCGCTGCCCAATGAACTGTTCTGTGTTCTGCATCAAAACATTCACTGAAATAAATGCATTATGATATTGCTGCAAACTTTATGAACTCCATCAAAGCTCTAGCAACAGTAAACTGTCTGCAGATGTAATGGAATGACAGTGGAGGAACTGCCAAACTAATCTCTCCTGCAGCCTTGCAGAATTTATGATCCTCGTTAGTGTTCTATAAAATATGAGTTTTGCAAACAGAACAAATGTATTTATTTTTCTTCATTAATTCTTTAAATAACAAATGTCATTTAAACAATCTTTAATCCCCACAATTTCCAAAGTGTTGTAAGTAAGTGCATGCATTTCTTGCTGACATAACACAATTGCTGTTTCAGCAGGTGGATAGTTTAGAAAGATCTGTCCAAAATCTTTAGATAGTCAAAACTTTAAATGGAATGCGAAGACTTCTACACAGGTCAGCTAGCTCGACACAAGGCTTTAGATCCCAGTTCTTGTGAGGAAATTTGCACAAGCACTCACTACCCATCTTTACGCTTTGACTGAAAGCTATGGCATGCGCCAACTCCTCTGTAAGGATTTTCATTTGGTGTTAAGTGAAAACAGCACAGCCTTCAGAAGCAATAGTATCACTTATGGATATACTCTCCCAACCTACTCCTGACTTACCTTAGCTTTTGATATCGAAAAGGGTCTGAACACGTAAGACAAGGATTCGGGCTCTAAATTAGAAAAGAAAGAAGGCCAAGGAGGACATTGCCATCACTGAGCTGCTTACATAGCGTTTGGAAAAATGTGGGAAGGCAGGCAATATTTATTCAGCCTCTAGCAAGCAGCAGAGAGTGCTGATGGCAGAAGTGGTGCATCACTGGGAGAAGAAGTGGCTGCTTTGCTTTGCAGTTCAGCGTGGGGATGACAAATACGGCACAGAATCACAGAACCACAGAATGGCTTGGGTTGGAAGAGACCTTCAGAGATCATCTAGTCCAGCCCTCCTGCCGTGGGCAGGGACATCTTCCACTAGATCAGGTTGCTCAAAGCCCCATCCAACCTGACCCTGAACATTCCAGGGATGGGGCATCCACAACTTCTCTGGGCAACCTGTTCCACTGTCTCACCACCCCCAGCGTGAAAAATTTCCTCCTTATGTCCAAGCTAACCCTACCCTCTTTCATTTTAAAACCATTGCCCCTTGTCCTGTCACTACAGGCCTTGTAAAAAGTCTCTCTCCGTCTTCCTTCTGAGCTCCCTTTATATATTGAAAGGTTGCAATCAGGTCTCCCCGGAGCCTTCTCTTCTCCAGGCTGAACAACCTTGACTCTCTCAGCCTTGCCTCATAGGAGAGGTGTTCCAGCCCTCTGACTATTTTTGTGGCCCTCCTCTGGACCCGCTCCGACAGGTCCATGCCTTTCTTGTACTGGGAACCCCAGAGCTGGGTGCATAAATAGCAAAAGGAGGGCAAATATGATAGAAGTACTGAAATAGGTGATACTGTACAAAAAAGTCAGAATTTTCACCAAAAAAGAGGCTTCAAAATGAATTAAAAATACCACGTTCCAAATTTTTAACTTTTCACTGCAATAGGAATGCATTCACAAAAGCCAGTGTAACTTTTATACTCCAACAACAGTGAAGAGATAACCTGGAATATTACTGGACTGCAAACCCAACCTCATGCTGAGAAGTATTTAGACTGATCAGTAAAAGAGCTGGAGCAAACAGAAGTATTTGCTGAGCCAACACAAATGTTTAAATGGCCACATTTCAGTTTAGGAACAAACGGACTGCCAGCTCGGACCATCGGGCGTCTGGTCTGGTGTCCCTTCACTAGTAATGGCCAGCGTCAGCTCTTTCTGAGAAAGACAAGACACTTCCTAAGTTAACTGTAAAAAGCAACAGGAGAAATACCAGTTCTCAAAACTCCACGAATAAGCAGCTAGTAATACTTGTCTCTTAGCTCCCTGGTGTTTTGTGCAATAGGGAACACAAGTAACACTCCACCTTGCAAAATAAGAAACAGAGCATTTTTTAAGCCTGGAAGCATCACTGTAAGCAGGCAGCACAACCTCATGCCTCTTTACTGCCCTTCAGAGCTACGTGGTTCTTGGCCGCAAGATCTTTTCTTGTCAAAAGAGCAGTCTTGTACAATAACCATTCAGAACTGCGCGCTCTTAACTTCTGGTCCTGGCCTTGCTTGATGCAGCCCAGAGGACGTTACTGGAGTGGCTAAACAGCCCAGGCTGGCTGCCTCCTGTGGCTGGATGTGGTGACAAAGAGAGCAGACCCTGATGCTCCAGCTGCCAAGTGCTCCCCTCTGCTCCACGCTGTGGCTGAGGCGGCTGGATGCAGACGCTGCCCTGCACTGGGAAGACAGCTAGTACTTTGCTCCTGGCACAGCAGAGGGGAGAAACAGCCCCTCTGAATTTCTCTGCGAGGGAACCAAAGCTTCCAGCGTGACCCAGAAGAAGAGAGGTCTACCAGCAACTCAGCATTTATTCTGCAGGCAGTTGGGCATTACGACCCGATTCTGCTGTTGCAGGAAACTTGCAGGTTTCCCAGAGATTAGTATAAAGGACGTTACTGCCCTCTATGCACTCCCAGACATCTGCCAGCTGCTCCCTTTGGTACAGTTTCACTGGGGGAACAATTTTTGCATCACTACTGAACTATACCATAGGGCGTGAGAGTTGAGTTCTCAAAGGAACTTCCCTGTTATCTTTTCTTTAATTGAAAACTAAGAAATATAAAAACATATATGAAATTGTTAGGCTAGTGAGAGACCTGGAAAGATCAGTTATTAGTAAAAATCAGCAATTTATAGTTTTCTGCACCCACATAAAAACTGAAGAAAATTTCAATTAAAAATAGGAAATAAGAATTACGTACATATTATATGCTTCACCTACAACTGCCACTCATAGTGGAAAGCAAACACTAGGACATCTTGCTCCCTCCTGTCTGCCTTTCTGCAGAGCAGTCATTCCTGCTGAATCAAGTTATTCCAGTTAGCTTCAAGTTTTGGCAACAAACTCTATCCGAGCTTCCAAACCTCCTGTGGTTTGGTTATCCAGTTAAAAGTCAGGTCAGAGTACAATATCAGGTGTGTCAGTAAATGGTGCTGAACGATCTGGTTACAAAAACCTTTTTCCAGAAAAAAACCCTATATCCCTACATGTGCAAGTTTGCTAATGCACACGACAGCAGTGAACTCTAGGCTTAGGCAAATCTTGATCGGCACTCCCTAAAGAAATATCAGTGCTTGAAACAGAAGTTTAGTAACTTCTCCAGTTATTAAAAATCAACACTTACCTTGCACTTTTTATGAACTTACTAATGTAATTCTAGGTGACTGGAACACACTTCCACTTGTTTGGTGAAAGATTATTGAATTCCTGATTTATCACTGGTAATGTTGTAAGCAAAAGGACCAAATAAAGCCCATTGCCGACAAGGCTAATGTAATTTACATGTACTTGTATGTCACTCTTCTGTAGCTACTGAAACAGTAGTCTTACCTTCTCCATGTCCTCTGTATGACTGTAGCAGCATAGTTCTTCTTCCGAAACAGCTCCTTTCTTTTTCTTTCTTTTTCTATTATCTGCATTCGAATCTCTAAAGGGATTAGTTCAATATTTGTACTTTGCCATGTGACAGAACATAACTGATCATCCGCATTCCTGGATCCAATTACGCCTGTTTTTTCCAAGTTCAAACTGTCATCAGGAGCAGAACACGCTGCTGGGTTTCTTGGCACAGTTCCGGTAGGTCCTGCCTCAGCAGACAATAAAGGGGAGGCCTTTTTTGCTAATTCGTTATTTCCCACTTTGTTAGTTTGTTCTACAGCATGCACGCTGTCATTTCCGGTGTTTACAAATACTGTTTTGGCACTTCCTGGTCTACTAGAGCCAGCTGGTGAACATCGCTCATCATTTACCTCTTTATTTCTGGGTTTCTGCTGATGCCTTTTGCCTTTGGAAGAAGCTTCACACTGCTTTGAGTTTCTTGCAATTCCACCAGTACAGCTGACGTTGCAGAAGAACACAGCTGTTCCTTCACAGTGGTCCCTGTTGCCAGATGAAGACTGACTTTGATCTCTTAATTTTTCCCCAACACTAGCAGTCCTACAAGCAGAAGTATGCCTTCTGCTCCTCCGAGCACAAGTACCCGTTGCCTCGACAGTGTGCTCCTTGTGCTTTTCTCCATCCAGTTCCGTAGCAGCTGCGACCTGATGTTTCACTTCAACTTTTGTTCCCTCTTTTGCTTTGCCACAGTGGAAATGGACACAACTCGACTTGCTTTTGATGTGTTTCCTCAACGAATCTTTAGACAGAGAAATGGAAACCAACATTCAGTCTCTGATCCAGCAAAACATAGTTTATGTCTCCAATTTTTTTGCTCAGTTACCTTTGAGGCACATTAGGATTTACTTCAATGAAAAAAATGTATAAGCAGGAAGAATCGGAAGAGGACACGATTGCCTCTAACAGTACAGTCCCAAACATCTTCATTTGCTTACTGTTCTACAAGTATTTTTCTTTCTCACATTACATTTGAGTTAGATGCCTAAAAAAAGTCCACAGGGAGAAACTATTTCTTCACCTACCTGAATATACTGGTGTTCTCCAAAGAAACCAGCTCACCACGTGGCGCCGGAATGCAGCCCCACGAACACACCTGCTCGTTCCAGTGAAGACACTGTAACAGACCTTCACTGTTTCAAGCTTATTTGCTAAACTTCTGCTCTAGCCACGCTGCATCCTGGCACACGATGACCAACAGGGTAACCCACAGACCCAGGAAACCCAGAGCACTTGGCTTCTCAGTACTTTCCTTGACATCTTAAATGAAACTATGAAGCCCTTCCCATTTTTCCCTTGCTGCAAGATTACTTTTCCAAGACTAGGGTGGGAAAACAAATCCTGTGTGGTAGCTGCTCCTAAACACTCTTGTGAGGATGGCTCGGAAGCCAGACTGGAGTGCAAAACTGAAAATCTCCATCTACCATCCACCCTCTATTTTGTTAGGAAACTAACAGGGGAATGAGAAAATAGACCAGACAGGACGAAATGTAACAGACAGGGTGTTAAAGGGTAGGTAAGAGGTGAAAAAGAAAAGAAAGATATCTTTAATATAATGGAATCACAGAAGATCTTCTGGATTATCCAAAACCTGGTAAAACCATGCTACATTTATCCTCACTGTAACACTTCTACAGGATACTCCCTTGACTGGATAACAGAATATGGCAGAGTAACAGATTACACAGAAGAAACTCAGGATTATCATCAATGATGTCTCCAACAGAGAAGATTTATCATGGTGACAGGCCAGTATGGGCTGAGAGGTTATTCTAACTTATACATGATTGCCATATGGGTAATTAGCCCTGCATGTTCTGGGACAAGAGAAAAAAGTCCATTATTTTAATCTATTCTAATATATTATTAATTTAATTATTTTTTAATCTATTTTAATCTCCCAGAACAAAGAAGGAAAGTCCCTCTCTCTCCCTCATCACCCCAGGGGAATAGGCAATTTAAAAAATGTGCCTTTTGAAGCAAAGATTTCTGTGGGCATAATCCCACTCTTAATGAAGCCAAGTACAAAATTGCCAGTACCATCAATAAAAACGGTATAGGGCTGACAGTCAATTCAAATGTATGAAATTTCCAGCACCATCACAACACTACTTTGATGTCCCAACAAGTTAATTTTTACAGTTGTGAGGAAAAAGAACACAGCCTTTTAAAAATGGCCTTGTCATACTCAACTCACCAAAACCTGCTACCTGGTTTGTACGCATGGCATGTAGAACGCGTTTACTGTAACACATTTAAGTCGTTAAAGTAGTAAATGCAAAACTTCCCAATCTGAACAACTGGATAACTGGATAATGGAAAAAACCCATCATTTAAGTATTCTAGATCATCTTTGGAGGTTGAAATAAACTTTCTTAGATAGGAAGACCAAGCAATAACAAGTACAGAGCATAAAAAAAGAACTTACCTGTTACTACTATAATTAAGGCAAATGAAATAACATACATAAGAAAGAGGATTTCTGAGTGGAGAAGAGATCAGAATAGACCCACCAACTAAATCACTGTTTTCCTATATTGTTAGCAGATCTATTTGCAATTGCTGAAAATCTTTCTAAGTGCCAGCCCACAGGATCTAAATTTATATTTAATTCCAATAAAACATCCAATTAAGTCCATTAAAGTTTTGGTCACAAGAGGATTGATTAAAACACCTAATGAGAACTGATTAGACGACTTCATGATTTGATCCTTACTGCGCCAACTTTCCTGGCTTCATTCCCATAACAAAAAGAGAATGCTTATGTAAAAATGGCATAGCATTTAATTTCAAACACGGGCTTTTTGGATTGGGCAAGAGGGTGCTTTCTTTACAATCTCTGAAGGTAAACTGGTCTCACTGTAGAAGGAGTAGACATGTTATCATGTATTTTCAGAAGAACCTTGAGTAAAGAGTTTTGTTCTCTTCATTCTCAACACTCATGGTGAAGAAACATAATAAACAATAGTGAAGAATTTTCTATTTAAAATTCTATCTTTCGCAGAAATTATATTCTGCTTTTAAAGATATATTGAAAAGCAAAAAATGTCCAGGCAACAGCCCATATGATTTTAAAACCATCAACATGGAAAAATTATTCTGGCATAGCTACTTCAGGAAATCTCCAACTTCGGGGAAGCCTTCAATCAAAAGTCCAAGCTACATGCTGTTAGCATTTGCTGCCGGTTTGAATTCCCAAGGTTACTGTGAAGGGTAGTGTAGACAACTGAACATTAATGCGGTTTTTCAAACCTAAGTATCAATATTAGAATCATCTGCAGAAAATTTGGCAAATTCAGTCCTGATCTCTCTAGTCAGTTTGACCCTTATCCATGTTCCCCATGGACTACCTACTACCTACTTCCTTAGGTCATTCTCTCAGTGCAAAACCATTGTATTTGTTCCAAGAAACAGTGGGAGTCTGACTGATGCAATGAAGTTTCCATTGGCATAACCAATGGAAGATTTTGGCAAAGAATGGATAGAGGAGTCAGTAAAAGAAAAGGCTGTTCATTCCTCCTTTATAATTTCTTTGTCCTTCTCTTCTCTCCCCTTCACTGTTCCAATCCTCCCCACATCCTCCTTTCTCCTTTCTGTTTTTTCCATACTTACCATTTCTCCTCATTGTGTTCATTACAACTATCCATTTTTCATTTGGCAACCACTGTTTGTGATTATTCGTATGGGTTTTACTTTGCCATCTGAATATTTTAATTAATAGAAAGTTAATACACATGCAGATAAAGCTTGCTAGAATTTTTAACACCTCTGTTTATGATTACTTAGTTATCACAGTATATGTTAGGCTAAAATATATACGTCTGCTTTTTCTATGAAAATATAGTCAAGTATTCTGCTTACCAACACATTTCCATGTAAAAGCTAAAGAAATCTAGGTAAAACAATTCAGTAGGAACAGGTCTTTGACTTTCTTTTTCTTTGGATTATTGTAATATTCTGATTAGCAGAATTTCCAGAGGAATTAGCAATAATTTTACATTTGAGAAGGAGTTGTGCAACTTACCTTAAATAAACCACTAATCCAATTTTTGCTTCTAATGATAACAAAGATGATTTAACATGACCAGTTTTGAAAGATTTGAGCCATGGGCTCCTATAACTGGCTGAAGTCAGAACTGATTGCAATGTTATTAAAATGTTTATCTTGCAAAAACTGATATAGGAGTGGTCAAGAAATGATGATAAACTGATGATGCACTTACATATAGAACAAAGGAGTGGAGCAGGGCACAAAAAGTAAAAGAAAGAGCTTCGACATGCTGTTTCATAGTATAATTTCTAACAACAGTCTCGTTTCTCAAAAAATATCCTTGAGTGTTCTCAGCAAGGGGACTTCAAAGACAAATCATGGAGAACCCTGTCATGGAGAATGAAGCTGCCTGAACAGCTCCCTCTGTATGCTAGAGACGTCACTTAGAACAATTTTACCCTCATTTTAACCTTGTTTAAAAACAAGAGTTACAATTGATCCATTAATGTTCTTCAAGAATCCCACAGATATGCCAAGTATCTTTAATCTCATTTTCTCCAAACAGTGTAACTAATAGAACAACTCCCAACAACCTGTTCTCACATATTTTAGGTATTTTTACAGACGCTGTAGATGCTGGTGTTTTTGACTGCTTAAGTTGGCAGAACACACGCAGTAAAAGAATCTGTCTCTAACTCTGTCCTTTATGAATTGCTTAAATAATGAAAGAACAAGAAATGATAGAAAGATAAAACAGGTCCTATATATAAATCACCTCCAGATATGGACAAAAAAGATAATCAGGACGATTAAAAAAGATTACAAACCTTGCCTGATTTTACGACCTTCACTCTGAGGCTCTGCTGACAGGCAACTCTCCTTTGGTGTCCCTTTGTTGTGACAAGCTTTAGGTGAACCTCTACTGTTTCTCCCTGGTTGAATTTGTGAAGCATTGAGGGAGAGAGGTCTCTTATTCTGCATATCAATTGGTTTATTAGGTAACTGCGAGATGCTGGTAGTCGTCTCTCGATTTGCAGGATTCTGTTGTACTCGAAACCTACTTTGTTCCACGTTCTGCATCCCTTTCTGCAGCTTGGCTTCTTTTCTCTTACTTTCCTCTTCACGTTTCCTGCAATTATAGTCAATACCATAAGAATTCCAAAGACAAAATCTTGGGAGCATGTATCTAACTCGAAAACATTCCTCTCTAGAAACCTGACACTGCCACAATAAAACCTTGACTATAACATCTTTTTTGTGAGAAAGGGACACCCATTGCATTGAAGTGTCTTAGCTTGATCCAAAATAACAACTGACTCGCAGCTACAGCCTAATGAAGGTTAAGTCCTTATAAGCCAGATGCCCATTCAGTTTGCGGCGGTTTAAACTGATTTTAAAACACTCCCTTACTGAAAACAATGAAACTTAGTTTTTTTTATAAATATGCAAAAATTAAAAGCAGGATTTTGAAGAAGTGTCAGAAGACAAGAAATAGGATACTAATAACTATGTTTTTAATTAGTAATGAACACTGCTTTAATATAAGTAGTAATGCAATGCACTGTATTTGAAAATCAGAAAACTTTAATAAAAGTCGTCATCTCTTTGAAAATTATTTTTCATACTTACCTGTGTCATAATTAATACAGACAATTATAAACCAGCTTCAAACTAGCTACTGGTACTAATGTGCTGCTATATATTTATCATTGGTAGATAATTAATTTATTTTACATGAACAGATTATACATTATACAAATGTTAACTACTGAAAATACAAGATGTGAATTAAAAACTTGTGTGCATGTAGTATGCCCTTACAATTATGACATTTGGTTTTCAAAAATGAAAGAAGTCATGCATCTCTTAAATAGTGTAGATATAAAAGAGAATTTTGGACAAGGTTAGGAAAGGCGCATCTGTTGAATAAAGTTTTGCAGCCTATTTCGAAATACGGTGGGATGTCATTGCACTTTAGCTTTTAAATTCTTTTTCCTACAAAGCAGAATAAACCCAATAGTACATAGCAAACATTACATACCTACCTACCACTGAATTTGTTTTTATAAATTTAGCACTGGTTGTAAGATGAAGTGACACTTTTCCTGTTGGAATGGACAGGTGGTAAATGTCGTATCATGTAGCTGCCTGGTATTTTAACTTGCTTCCAATGCTACAACGTAGTTTGCAGACTGTTGACACATTAGCTCACAGCACAGCATATGACAGGTTAGTTATGCAGCATGCCATCCTCAGTTCCTGTGAGTCGTATCAATGCCAGTATATGTCATTTCAGTGTGAGCTGCCAGGGAGAAGCCTTAACTTTATCTGTCAGTACTATCTTATCAAGTATGCTCTGCAGAAGAAGCTGATTGAACTTTGTACCTGAAAAGCTGCTAATTGATCTCAAAAATACACTCCCGGCAGCCTGAGGTTCAGTATTCCCTCTGGCACGGAAAAAAGTGGCTAGTTTCAAATAATATCGGCATTCCACAGGCAGACTATGTGGGGATGCGTCTCTCGTGTACAGTATGGATCTCACTGCCATTACTCTGCTGTTTGAGCTGATAAATCAGATTTTACTACTCACAGAATAGTCATTTTCTTTTCTTCACAAGAATCAAGCAGCCTATTACCAGTATCTTCCATTCAGGGTATTAGAAAAGAAAGTGTGAGAGAGGTTGTGTGATACACAATCAAGCCCAAGTAGCCTGCACTCTTTGGATGAGCAGATTAACTCAAAACGTTAACTTCAGCAACATGCCAATTGTAAAGTTATTGAAATGACACAGGACTAGACGTTGACAAGAAGTACAAGGGGATTTTTTCTAAAAGGTCCTGTTTGTGTGTTAATTTTTCAGCTGAAACTGATGAAATAATAAAAGGAAGGGATTTCAAAGCTCCCTATTCATAGACCATCATCCTAATTGTCACAGTAGAGCTTAATTGATTAACAGACTCCTGAAGAATACTTATGAACCTCCCCTTGTGGTTTGCTTTATTTAGTTAGAAATACAGTTTGTTTTACAATGAAGGATATCTTCAAAATTAAAATTTCCAAGTTTTACTGTTGTCTGAGTTGAGAGACTAGGTTTCATGAACAAGTAAAGCAAGTAGGTAAGTTCCTAACCTAAGGGCGCTCAGTCATTCTCAGGGGGTTCTGGCGACTCAGCAGGATCCAAGTTTTGGCTCTAAAGTTAGAAAACTGCTCTGTGATAACAGAGCTGGCATGCTAAAATTTTCCACTTTAATTGCAACAGAATTTTGTCCTGAATGGTCATAAATTTGTATTTCATTACAGAAGTGAGAGAATGGAAACTGAGCCTTTAGCAGATGGAAAGGAACAGTTTCAGCCTTAAGCATTTGTGAAGACACAGAGATGCTTTGAATTTTTGATCCTGCTAAAATGAAACCAACCTTTTCTATTCTGTTAAGAACACTTTGCTTTTTGTATCTACTCTGTGGAGGACGTTTTAAATTTAGAACATGTCCATGTGCCTGGAGAGCATTTTTTAAGTTATCCTTGCAAAAAAAAGTTACTTAAAAAATCATAACTGAAAACAGATCTCCAGGTATGATCCTACTGCTGGTGAAGCTTTATCTGGACCAAGAGGAGTTATATTTCGTGTTGTATAAACAGCCGTCTCCTGCTATACAATCTAGCATGATGTTTGTTTTTGGAAGCATGACACTGTTGAATCACAACATGTTCAGCTTATGATCTACTACAACCTTTTAACAGATAGTCCTTAACAAAAATGTTAAAAAGACAGTTAATTTCCATCCAGTACTCCTATGTTGATTGGTCTTGCCAAATGTGTAGAGCTGTCCATTTGTCCTTACCTAACCACCTATTTTTTCCTCAACCACTTCTCATATGTATTAACACCATTCTGATTTCTGCTTTAGTCTTCAATGCGCTTACAAGTCTGATGCACCTTGGTGCCATTTGGAAATTTAACATTTTACTTCTTAAATGAAAACACTGCATAGTATCAGATTCAGGATGGATTTATGCGGAATTCTCATCAATACACACTTCCAGTTTAAAGCTGAACCATTAAACTACTCTTTGCATATGTTCTTCCAAGCAATTTTCACCCATCTAATAGCAGTTTAATTCCAGCTACATTGCCCTACTTTGCTAATGAGAATGGCACATGAGAAAGTATGAAAACTTCAGGCAAGTCTGAATGACAGCTACTGTTTCTCCACGGCCACAAAACTTGTTACTTTGTCACAAAAGAAAATTGAGTAGGTTTGATAGAATTTGTTCTTAGCAAATTCAGACCAGCCATTACTTCTTGCTTTGTTATGTTCCAGATACATAGAAGTTTGATTACTCATTCCAGGATAAGAAAGGTATGGAGTTACTGTAATGAGTCCAGTGAAAGGCCATGGAGAAGCTTAAAGGACTGGAGCATCTTTCATATGAGAAGAGGCTGAGCGAGCTGGGACTATTCAGCTTGGACAAGAGAAGGCTCAGGAGGGAATCTCATCTATGTCTATAAATACCTGACTGGAGGGAATGAAGAAGATGGAGCCAGACTGTTCTCAGTAGCACCCATTGACAGGACAGCAGGCAATAAGCATAAATTTAAACTCATGAATTTCTATCTGAACACAAGAAAACACTTTCTTTACTGTGAGGGTGGTCAAACACTGGAACAGGTTGCCCAGAAAGGTTGTGGAGTCTCCATTAGCATAGATACTCAAAACCTGACTGGACATGGTCCTGGGCAAGCTGCTCTAGCTGACCTTATTTGAGCAGGGGCAGGGATGGTCTCAAGAGGTCCTTTCCAACCTCAACAATTCTGTGGTTCTTGGGACTGAAGTTTGTATGTCTACAGACTCCTCTTCTTCCCCTTTGAGAAAGCAGACACTGCTCATTTTGTGAATTTTCCAGTCCCAGTGGTCCTCCTAAAGTTTTTAAGGGTAACCATTTTAAGATTGTATCAGTTTTCTAAACACCTCAGGATGAATTTTATCAGGCTACACTGATCTGAAAGCATCTCACTCACCCGATTAGTCTCTAAACTGTTGTTTCAGTATTTTAGCCTGCATTGCTGCCCTTCGTTACTAGTGTGAATTCCGTTTGCTAATGGACATCATTTGACATTTAAGGAAGACCGAAGCAAAAAAAGACATAGAAACTTCAGCCTTCTTACCATCACTTGTGGACCAACTCTTTCTTTGCTCTTCCTTTTACAATGTGTATGTTTACAATGATTTATTGTGATACCTCACATCCCTTGCTAGTTGTTCTTATTTTGCACCTCAGCGTATTTAATTTTATCATTGTATGTTATTATTACCCTCAATTTTAGTAATTGTGCCAAATTTCCACTATGTGCTTTCCCTTTTCAGGTTGCTGAAGAGCTCATTATTTTCTCTCTTGCTTCACTTCCTATCTTTTCTCAGCATGCAGGCCTTACTACCAGTTTTTTGAAGAACCTCATAATCTACTTGTACTCTCTTGCTGCTAGAACATTTTTGGGAATCTACTGAAGGCTGTTTAATGGAACTGTTTTATTTCCTTCCTGTTCTTCTCTTCCTAAATATCACGAGTTACTGACTCTTACTCACTTTCATCCACTTCCCTTTCACATCCATATTCTCAATCAGTTTCCTCCAACTGGTCAGAATGAAATCCGGAAGACTTAGTAAAAACAAAAGTATGGATTCAGGAACTTATTCTGAGAAATTCAAAAGGAAGGTGAACAAGTGCTGAATGAGTTCTGCAGCCCTTTCAAAACCCAATCTATTGGACATCAGTTTTCTCTGAAAGTGCTTTAAACCCTTAAATATTATTTTCCTAAAGACCTGGTTTTATAAAAAGTAAAACAAAAGCCTCTTTGTAAAAAAGTTTTAAAAGTCCATCATTTTACCTGTATATAGTCTGACTGTTTTTTAAATGCCTCCTTCCCAGATTTCCTCTGTGCTACTCTCCTAAAGCACTGCTTCCCTCCTGCCAGGTTCTCCATCCCACCTATTAATAACCAGTTACTTTCATTCCCACTGAAGAAAAGTACCTATTATATTGACACATTTATAGCTGTTAAAATGTTTACTGCTCATATATCCCATCAACATTGCCCTCTTCCAAAAGATCATACGATCATAAGGTAACACCTATTGGAAGGGATCTCAGGAAGTCATGAAGGCCAAAGTTCTGCTCAAAAAAAGGTCAACTATGAGGTCAGACTGGGTTGCTCAGGGTTTTATCCAGTTGGGTCTTGAAAACCTTTAAGGATGGAGACCGTACAACCTCTTTGGGCAACCCGTCCCACTGCTCGATTGTCCCAAGGGTGAAAAAAATTCTCTTTATTTCCAGTCAAAATCTCTCTGGTTTCAGCTTATGTCTGTTGTAAGTTTCCCAGCGACCAAAGTGAGGCCAACCAGTCAGTCAGATTGTTCTTTTGGCCCTTTTTGAAGTTGGGTGCAACATTTGGTTTCCTCCAGTCATTGGGGACCTTCCCATTGGGTCACCATCTGTGACCTTTCAAAGATGTTGGAAAGTGGCCTTTTAAGGACATCAGTTAGTTAGTTTTCTCAGCATCCTTGGATGCAGCCTATCTGGTCCCATGGACTTGTCTGGGCTGAGTTCTCTCAGGTGATCCCTGACTTAATCCTCATTCACAGTTGGCAGTTCTCCTCCTTGAACACTTCTCTAAGCACAGAGGCCTGGGAGACCTTCTGGGTGAAGACTGAGGAAAAGGCGGCATTGAGTACTTCTGCCACACCTGTGTCTGTTGTCACTAAATCACTCGCACCATTCAGCAACAGGCCCACATTTTCCTTGCTCAGCCTTTTCCTATTAATGTAGAGGCAGAAGCTCACCTTGTTACCTGTGACATCCCTTGAAAGCCTCAACTCCATTTGAGTTTTGGCTTTTCTGACACCATCCCTACATGCCCAAGCAATGTTTTTACACTCTTCCTTTGCAGCCCATCCCTGCTTCCACCTCCTGTATGCTGCCTTTTTGCATTTGAGCTCTGTCACGGCTTCCCTGCTTACCCAAATTGGTCTCCTGATATGTCTCTTTGCTCAACGACATAATAGTGTGCATGTTGTTTTAGCCTGCATCAATCTTCCTTTTATAAATTACCATTTCTTTGATATAGGGTTGTTCAACATGGGAGAATATGTTTGCATAGAAATATTTCACAGGCGCTGAATACAGTGAATGTAACTTTACCAGAAAATAATACAGGTATGAGTTGTTGGTTGACTTTTTGTTAAGGGGAAAAAAATAAAAGAAAAAGAACAGACTAATTAAAAACATGCAGAATTAGGAATGATTTATATTAGTGAGACTCTCTAAAATAACATATTACAAAGCAAGTTTTAAATACATACACTGAAATAATTGGGGGCGTGTGTTTCAATCTAGGAGTTCACCATCATTCTGGATTCCCACATAATGTCCACTTTTATCTGGAGAGCAGATTTTTAAACATCAGTAGGGATATTAGGTTTTTTGTATGTCGCAACACCCTGGCCAATTTTAGCTGTGGAATGCACAGATGGGTACCAGAATGATGACAACATAATGTCCCCTCCAGTTTATTACAGATCGTAAAAATGCAATTAAATAAAATTTGTTATGTGACAACTTGATTTGCTTGTACACTCCAATTGTATTTTAATTCTGGTTTTATGGTATTTGGTATACAGACTTTGTTTCTATTGTTTTCAAACAAATCAACAACAGCTTAGTAAGTTTCAGGAAGTATATCAGAAACTCACAAGGAAAACAATTATAAAAACACCCCCAAATTTCCATGAGGTAATGCTTTTTCATTTTATCTTCTAGATGGGGTATCACAGATTCTTCTAAAAATGACTGTCATCACAAAGAATAAAATTACCTCATTTGGTAAAGTCAGTTGTGACCACACAGCAAGAAGCAGAGTTCTCCAAATTAAAAAGAAATACATAAGATATTTGGCATATTTTCAAAGGCAGCTTCTCCATGCATGGGTTTGACTTCTACTGACTTCAGCAGAAAAGGCAAATAGTAGGAGGGCTGCAAGTTACAACTTTAGGATCTAAAAATGTGAGCAAGAGATTAGCTATCTGATATTTCTAGCTTTGGTTCTTACTGGGCATTAACAATTATTAACCAGTATTAGCAGTAGCATTCATCCCAATGGAGGTCAGACTGGCCAGTTACATAGAATATCAAAACAGCAAATCTGAAATAGAGCAGAGTGCAGCTGACTTTGTCTATGATACACGAATGCAACAAGAACACCTCTACGTGCAATAATTATGTTGTGTGTTTATTCATATGACCTCTCTTTACAGAAATAATACTATAAAATCATGCAGAAATCTTTTCAGATTGTTATGTTTTTTCATTCCAGAATTGGATTTCTTCAAGAGAAACGAGGTGCTAATTTGTTGTTCTTCATATTATGAATCTTAAGGATAAAGTCCAAGCAAGCGAAGTATTTTGATGATCATTTATGTACCTTCTGATTTTAGAATTTCACCACTTTGCTACCATTACCTCATTTAAATAGGTAGAAACTCAGTCAGAACCTACACATCTTACAAATAACTATTTGAATTGCATATGTTAGTTATCTATAATCTAATACAACGATTTCATGGTAACTCTCTAGTTGCAATTAAAATCCAGGAGTTCAGTTTGCTAGAAAAGCACAACCCCTCCTGTGAAACAGTAAGCTAAGCCTTATTAAACCAGGCTTTTCCTGTTTTTTTTTTTCCTTCATCTACTTATTAATTTCTTTTCAAAACGGATATCAAAGACTTGATAGGCCAATAATTATTTCCATTACCTTAGAGTGATAAATGTTTTCCAAGCCTTTTTATCATAATACAGAATATCAGGCAAAGATTCACGGATGCCAACATGCTAGTTTCTCAGCTTTTGGTATTTTGCCTTGTTCTTGTACATTAGATAAAGCTTGTTATTTAATTTGGGATTATCTGGAAAACAATTTCCATCTATAGGTGTATGGAAAAAAATCCATTATATGCTTCCTACAGTTTCATGAACTGTACTAAGAGGAACAATAAATGATGATGAATAACTGTGAAAATCATACACCGTTATATACAAACTTATGACAAATGTCTATTTGCTGGAGTAGATTCCAAGTCTCAGACTTACTTGGCAGCAGCATCTTTTCTCAGCTGTTCATGTTTCATTAGAAGATTCTTCCTCTCTTGGAAAGCCTTTCTGACTTTGTATCCTTTGTAGACAGCCTGAATTTTGAAAGCAGCAATGTCCTGTATGGCAGCTATAGACAGAGCCCCATGTTCTAACATGAACTGAATCACTTCATGGTGTTCACCAAGCAAGGCATAATCAAGTGGAGTATATCTAAAAAAAACCAAAACAAACCCACAACAATTATCATTGAACTAGAATTCTAACCATAATGTGCATTTACTTCATCCTCATTTCATGCTAAGGCAACTTCTAGTATGAAGACAGATTAAACACTGTTTTCAGTAGGCTGTTTTACTAATTTCTTAATATTATTTTCCTGTCTTACTCATTCTACACACCATGACTATATGAAGTGTTGGATCAAAATCCTCAAAGCCTTATCCATAGGATCAACTGCTTTACGCAAGCAATCTTAAAAAGGTGTTATTGAGGTTCTCATACAGAAATATAATCTAAATAAAAAGCAAGTTAAAACATTTTTTGTGTTATTTCCATATGAATTTAAGTTCTAGAGGTTTACTGTCAAATCTGGCTTAGCTTCTATGACAATGACTGAGGACAGTATGACTGACCAAGCAGCAGGATTACACCTGTATCAAGGGATACTATTTTTTTTTAAAGCACTAGGAAGACTTAAGTCTGTTTTCAAATGGACTCAGGTGCTAAAAATATTAAATGGCTTTGCTTTTCAATGGTGTCAAAGATGCCTAAGCCCTTTTAAAAATAATTCCCAAATTTCCCATTGTCAACACAGGAGCAAAATTTACATACCTCCCTCACCAACACTGAAACATCAGGCAAAGACATTTAGTGACTGAAAATTATCAGTCACAACCCATAATCAAGACCATGTAATACAAGACTATCAAATAGCAAGTGTCAATGCATGAGACTGTGAAAATTAGGGCTCTTCTTGATGGTAACTTGCTAGGATGCAGTGCTGGTAAGCAAAGAAAGACAGAAAGCACAATTGGACTTGCCACGCAGCAATGATTTGATGGAAGGATTAACAGTATCTGAACTGAAGTGTCTGCAGGAATAAAGACAATGACATAACATGAAAATTTGTATGTCAAGGTGTGTTGCTGATAGCATTTAAACAGGTACAGATTTTTGATAACCCAGGAATGGGAACTTCAGAAGGGACCTCATTTCAGAAAAACACATTTTTAAAGTATACCTAGTTTTGAATATTTTAATTAACAGGTACAAGATACTAAAGTAAACTTTATGCTACTAGCATGTATGTACCAAGACAATGTATTATATTAAGGATCCCAGTCATGAAGACCTGTATTTTTAAACGTGGATTCTCTAACTCCATTAGAGCTACCTTTGAAAGTAAAAAATCACTCAAATCAAATCTAATAGGGGTTTGTACAACTGGACACTACCCATTCAAGGCTGCTCACATACAGTCCTCACAACCAGCCATTACTCTGTTGTGTCAGTTCAAAGCCTGTTATAAATTTTCTTTTCCGCTGGTTATCTCTAAAGCAGATAGCTTTTAAATCAAGCTGGCTTCACAGGAAAACACATAAAGAAGACATCAGCTGTCAGCTGTTATACGTAATTTAGCATGAAGTTGGTCAAGCAGCAGCTAACCTGGCATCACAGGATGCACGCAGGACATCAAGTTGGATTACGAAATAAATTTACAAAGAACAACAAACCTACCACCCTCCAGACTAGCACTTGATCACGTATCTGCAAGCAAGTGGGCAGCTTAAAATCCTAGATGCAATCTCAGCCCCATCTTTTCACAAACCTAGTCAGTTTTAACCACTATGTTTGAATTTTGAACTGATATCTCATATTGCACTCTAAGAAAGTGAAGAAGGGAAGCTTCTTTCTATAGGTATATTAGAAAAAAAATTACTATTTGGTGAAATTGTTACTGATTAAAAACCAATTTCATCCAATTACGGATTAACCATATTCAGGAGCTTATTTTTACTCTCGCTTACAACACTCGACTTGATTTTTCCACTTTCCAAGTGTCCGAGCTCTTAACAACAAAACAAGGTTTGTAGATGTTTATTAAGAGGCAATTGTGCAATTTTCACATACAATATATATATTTTTAGGATAATTATATTTAAAGACTGATTCATCTAGAAATACTGGGGATCTGTTTTGTTCTGCACATGGACTAGTGCTTAAGGGCTGACATTTAGACTACTGCTAGTTATATTTTGAGTAATCTAGGTTTATACATAAGAACATATATTAATGCCAGAAGGGAAACAAAAATAGATACTAACTGAATGACTATAGTAAAACCACAGCTAAGGTCTTTTCCTGACATTTGAGCATCATTAGCACATTTCTACAAAGTAAGGAAAATAGCAGCCTCCTTTCTGGCAAAATAGTGGCTTTTAATCTTACTTATTAAGAGTAATTTAATTACAACTGTTTATTTAATTTTCTATCAAAAATTACTAAAGAGAGCATTGGCACTACTTAATTAGGAACTACTTATACTTTCATTTGTGTTTCTCAATAAAAAATAAGAACAGAAAAGGAAGAGAGATCTGAGTGGTTTAGAGTAGAGAATGACAGAGAAATGATGGGGAAAGAAAGAAATTAAAAACTGGGATAAGTATGGAAGTCTCAAATTTAGCACGAAAATATGGGGTTTCAAAGTCCTTAAGTTATTTAAAATGTTGAAATATTCAAATTTATATGGCATACTGATCATAATTTTATTTATAATTATGAGAAGGTCATCTACTCTAAAAAAGGCATTATAAATTTCTGCTAATAGTAATTATCTTCACAGTCAGGTGACTAATTTGAACTCCACAACCCAAATCACTTTTAAAAAACTATTATTTATATGTCAATGAAAGACAAAGAAGAGAGATGCAAATGTACTGTCTCTTTATGATTATAGGAGGATTTTTTTTTTTTAAACTAGGCCTTTAGAATACAGTTAACCACCAGGTAATTTGTAATCACTATTTTAAAACATAACGTTCAATTTCTCCCGTTTTCTTTCTTCTCACCGAATAGAAAAGAAAAACTCCAGTCTACTCCAACAGCAGCAGAAGTGCATTTTCATCCTTTGCTGTACATATTCACTGTCAACTTCATATAAATGAAAAAGATCTTTAATATTTCAAATGGCTAGAATGAGTAAGTACTTGCAGAAATCTCTGTAAGTTCAAGGTTCAAAAGTATAACCAGTTGAAGTTTCAATGTCTTACTTAAAGAAGAGATTTTTCATATTAGAAAAGCTGCTTACACTGAAGCCCAAGTCTACAGCACTCCTTTTAGATACAAGATCACGATTCTCTGGCAATATCTGAACACTTAACATTTAAATCAGTAAGTAGCACTTTTGCTAAATTACAAAATAATGCATTCAGACAAGCAATACCTCTCCTCGCTGTTCTCCATATGATTAGGGAAAGCATCAAAACCAAGCAGCAACTTTATAGCATCAAGGTAGCCATTGTTACAGAGCCAGTGCAAAGCAGTTCTTCCCTGTAAACAACAGAACAGAACAAAAATAAATATTGTCCCCAAACTCTCTTCTGCCACAATAAAAGTTGTAAATCATACTGTAATTCAATGCTTTTCTGGACATGAAGGACAAACTAATTCTTCTAAATAAACTTCCTTGTTAAAATAAAAGAATACAGCACTTAAAAATGAAGTAACTTTTCTTTTTTTTTAAACAAGATTACAACACTAGTGCTTTTTCACCTAAAGCAGCTGAAAAACAGCATTAGGAGACTAGCTCTAGAGTTGCGTTCTTTGCAGCTATGCTGCCCAGGTCTGAAGCAGCTCTCATCAACCTTTGTAGTTCAGACTGGTTTCTAGGCTGCTCCAAAACACTGTGACAAGACTGAAAGAATTACTACAGAATTCAAAATCAGATGAAGTTTGAGGAAAGCTTATCAGCCAGGCAAACAAAGAAAGACTCCAGCTGTGCTTTCAAAATGAGCTTGATTTCGGAAGTCTAGTTTCGCTCACATGAAGCAGAAGTCCAACTCTCAAGATGCACTCTATACACCCAGCTCATATATGACCACTCTTGGGACTGGGATCACAGAACCACAATGCGAATACCTCAAGCTCTGTTAATATCAACAAAACATAGATATTTCACTTCACTTCCAGGCCATGCCTCCTGTCTGCATCTTGCTTTTCTGAACTCCAAATGTAGGAAATACCTAGAAGGCTGGGTACCACAGAAAAACATGAAGACATTCTGAGTTCAGTGCTAGCAAGCTGCCCCCTGAACCCCAAGGGCTGAAGAGCATGCTGCAGTGTCTCTGTGCGAAATAGGTGGAGCCGATGTGTTCAGCTGTACTCAAGCTGATGCCATACAGAGCTGGTAGCAGGTTGGAAAACCTCCCCAGCATGCTCTGTAGAACTCATAATAAAAACCTTTTCCATTACCTGGAATTATCCATGCCCTACAATGAATAGCTACAGAGAAGTTTAACAAATTGGGTGAAATTCTTTTGACTGATGAAGTTCTACTGACTTCTGAGAAATGATGTCATATAACAAAGAAATCTGTTACATATTGCACAATTATTCTGGCTCCTAATTTCACTTACTGCTTGAATAATGGCACAAAAGAACATATAAACTAATCAGTGTTCTTTTTTTTTTCACCTGGAAGAGTGATACGTATGTGGATACTTATGTGGATAAGTAATTGAAGCCGTTCTTGTGCAATCTCACTTGCAGTATCTTACTTGCTCCATCTCTACGCTGAAGAAACACATTACAGGCTATAAAATCACATTCCTATGCCAGCTGTTAATAAGGAACGATAGAAGTTAAGAAATCAGATGATTAATATGACTCCTCATAAGATCACACTTTGATAAGGAAAAGTCAAAAGTGATATGGAAAAATATGAATCTTCAATTCATGCTGCGTATTAAAATACTACTTTTCATTCAAGATTTTAGAAGTGAAGCCATAGGCAAAATTATGTCAGGATGCATTTCCTTCCGTGATAAACAGCAGCAAAGATGCCTCTATATCCCAGAAAAGAGAATGACCTTGAAGAAAAGGAAAATGTTTTGATTTATGGTTATTCTAAAGTTGATTAAACAGCCCAGTGAAGAACAACATACCTCTTTATCCTGAATATTTGGATCTGCGTTGTTTTCCAGTAACACTACCATGCAGTTAATGTAACCTCCATAAGCAGCACACTGCAGAGGTGTTCTACCTGCATAATCCTGCACGTTAGGGTTGATTTTATTTTCTATCAAGATTTGGCACACATCAGCATTTCCTCCCAGGGCTGCCCAGTGAAGGGGTGAATGGCCATCTTGGTCAACCAAATCTACTCTTGCTCCTCCTGTAACAACAAATACATTTTTGAACATAAAAAGAAAATACTTTTGAATGCAAAGAAAAAAATAAGTTTATGTTCAACTAGAATGTATTTGGTAAACTGACAATTCGGACAAATATTTCTGAAAGTAACTTCAACTTTGTTACTCAAATCCTAAACCCTAAATCAAAATTAATTGGGAATGAAATAGTTCCAGTGAGGGTCAGGCATCTTTTTTACAAGCTTCTGAGTATCCTCTCAGGTGCTTTAGAATCTCCAGATTTGTCAAATGCCTTTGAAAAACCTAGCCTTTATTTGTTTCAGGCCTATTAATTTTCAGTGAAACTTTTATTTCTTAACAACAAAATCACTTTTGAAAATCAGACTTCAGATGAAATCTCTTTTTAAATCTCTAAAGCAGACAAAATAAAATATTCACAGTGTAAGAATGACTTGAAAAAAGCCTGATTTTTTAATTCAAGCATGCTAAGGCTCTCTTATGCAGATAATGAATTTCTCTGTGTTCTTGTAAGATGTAAAAACTCCGTACAAAAATAAAACTCCACAAATATAAAAACTTGAACCAACCAGCAACGACTGTCTATATCATAAAATATTTAATTAAACATAACTCAGATTCTGATAACCAAGCTTCTTGCATCTACAAAAGCTAAATGGCATAGGGGTGGGAGGAAGAGCTTAACAGGAGGTTAAAATACACCCAGCAGATCACAGAGGGAAGCATGCTTTTCAGTAAGAAAGGTTGGTTGATGGAAAACTTGCAACTTGTTAGCCTGGATACTTCAACTGTCCATAAATGGGATAATATCTCAAGTAGGAGGGAGGCTGCTTCCAGCTACTTGGAACGTTTCTGCGAAGCTAAAATGACAGAATTTTGCATCTAAGATACCACTGTTCTTTCACCATACTTCTTACATTTCAGCAGAGTTTTTACAATTATCTAAAACTGTGTACATTGTTAAATCTTCCTTCTGTCTACGAATAAAAAACTGCTTATAAAAACCAACCAGAGGAAAATATAGTAATGATTTAGGATTTTTGATAGCTACCTTCATTAAAAAATAAAGATTAATTTAAATAGTCAAAAAGTCTTCAAAGAAGCCTAAAAATGCTTTCTCACAAAAGAGAAGAAAGCTTAATTTGGTCTTATTTACTGGAGGAAAAAAAAGAAAGAAAAACAATGACTTGCTAGGGGAAGAGGCAGTTTGAGAGACTAGCACGTACTTGAAAAGGCTTGAGCAGAAGAGAGCTGTGAAAAGAACTACCCCAATTTTCAAAGTTTTAGATTTAACTCTTCTAGCCATTTTGCACAACACTCTGATAATCTTTTACATGTACTACTGCTGTTCCACAAAGGGTACTTACAGACAAAACCTGCTCTAAGGAAGTAATTTTCTACCCCACCTCTTGCTCAGCTATGCTGTTTATTTCCCAGTCCCACAGAAAGCAGCACCAGAACTCTGAACAGGTTTGTAAATTCGTAACATCTGACCTTTAATGAGTGTTTGTATCACTTCTTTGTGTCCCATCTCACAGGCTCGGAAAAGGGGGGTATGTTTCATGACATCCAAAGCATCTACCTGTGCGTTATGTTCCAACAGCAATTTCACTGTGCTGACATGGCCAGAAAGGGCAGCAGCGTGTAATGCTAAAAGAATGAAGTAGCAGGAAAAAGAAAACACAATACCATGAGCTTTGGAGGTTCACAATTAGAACGGTCAAAATAAAAATTAATTTCAACCATTTGGGTGGAAAAGGTGCTTTTCAACCACAAGAAACTGAAGAATCACAGTAAGTGATCACTAACCACATTTTCTTGCCATACAAGCAATAAGCAGAAAAACTTTCAGTCCTAAAACATGTTTCTAACTTGTACAAATAGGAATTTTAACCTTAGCACCGCCAAGAATGGCTTACACTGAGGATTTGCGGAAGGTTAGCAGCTTCTGATTAAGAGAACATAACATGACCTACCTCTGCCTCTGTTTTGTGGCATTTCTTACATCACCCCAATGGAGATGAAACTGCCCATTGCCGGTGAAAGAAAGCTTTCACTATTTCTTCAATATTTTCCTGAAAATACCTTTTTTATTTCTTTCAAATAAGCAAAGCTGCCTCAATTAAAAATAACTCCAGATAACTACCCAGCTGTTCCTGCCCTTCCCCCCCCGAATTACTTGGGAGAAAATTTACACAAAATTGTGTAGCAAGGCCACCACATCTCACACAGTATCTGCAGCTCCCTGTTTTCTTCAGGAAAAAAGAAAAAGATGATGGAAAGACCAGGTACTGCATTTTGTCTCATCCCTACAATTTATGAAGTGCAGTTGTATGAAAACTATGCAAGTTGATTCTGCAGACTCCTACTCTTCCATAGTTTTCTTTGCCTTCTCGTATTTGAACGTATGCAGACTTCACTGAGTCCAAACCAACAAATAACACAGAGCTACTTGAGATACTTTAGACCTCAGAGGTAAAGACGTGGTGTCCTATAACTGAAGTTGCTATTGCCTAACACAGCATCCTGCGGGCACTGTCAGCTGGAGTTGAGGAAAATATTGAAATGCCAGTCTGACCAGTTCACGGTTCTTTTTGAAGGAAAGGAGAACTACACACGGCAATGAGATTTCAAACCAATGGAGGACACATATACTGCTGATTTCACTTACAATTTGATTTCAAAATGCTTTGGATTATTTCCTATAGTCAGCAGTCGAATCAGATAATCTACATTCTCATACTACCTTACATGTAGAATATTTCACAGATGACAAATATTTCACAGACGACAAAATCAAAATAATTTGAATGAAAATACAAAACAGTGCAATTCATAAACGTGCATTTAGTAAAGTGAATCCATATTTCCCCATGAAGTTTCACAAATATTCATCCTTGGTGAGAATTCAGTCTGCTCAAGCAAGTGAAATGTGGGGCTATAAACAGTACCTACATGTCTCTACTTGTTTAATGTTAAAACAGGCAGGGTCAGGATCCAGCAGAGGCATTATACAGAAAGGCACACCACGAAGGCCAACGTTAGGAGGATGCTTCTTGAACCATAGCCAGAATATCAAAACAGTCAGGCTTTCTGTGTTTGCCTGCTACTGTTTACCACTGGTACCAGCTTCACACAGCTTACAAAACAGTAACCCAGCATAACCTGTTACACAGGCACTACTAAAATGCACAGGTTGTTCATACTGTCCGTGAATCAAATCCAGCTGAAGTGTGTTGCCTTAAAACACACATTCTCAAAATTAGTGAGAGTAACTGGAATTGTGATACAGAAAAATGAGGCACTGCCTACAAGAACTGGGGTCGCAGCCAGAGGCTGTATGAGAAGTGCTGCCTTTAGTAATTGAAATCATGCCTTCAAGATGACACTGATGTTTAACCGTTGCAGCTAAAAAGCATAGGGGCACTCATTGCACTCATGAGAAATACCTGTAAGCAGCGAGATCTGCAGTAGCTATGCGAGTGGGTGGCTATCAGTAGAAAATTGACAAGAATGAGATCCCTGCCGCTTCGTACATTTGGCTAGGCCTGGTTTTCATGGTCTGACCTCACAGTAAACTCTAGGTTCTGGTTTTTGTACTGCATTTCTTATGAAACCAAAGGCAGTAAACCACTCCATCAGATGACACATGGGGTGTGTATAACAATACAATAGAAAAAGAGCTGCTGTGTCAGCTTGGCCAGTTCTGCCCCCCCATCACTCATTCTGACGCAGGCATCTTGTTTTGCACTTTGTGCTCAATATTTTCTTGTAAGCCAAATTTTCTGTGATGGAGTCACGGTGACTGAAGAGATTCTTCGGCCAGCTGGTCACAATAGGCCCTTTGTTCAGCCGACAGACAGAGCCCTCTCCATTGTACGCAGTGACGGCAGAGCTATAAAGCTGCCCCTGTAATGCTCCTGCAGCGCTGATCTCTGAGAAGAGGGAAATTCCTTTCCCTTGGTGTCATTCTCCTACACAATACGGAGAGTCTCGATGTTCTCGCAAAGCTGAATGGAGAGCTTGCTCTTTTTAAGTAAATGCAAAAGGCTGCGTTAACGCAACATTATAACTGAGCTTAACTGAGTCGGCACACAAAAGTCAGAAAAACACAACCTTGAACTCTCCTCAGCAACTGTATCCCGGGCACGGTGGCATGTACGCTATTTTCTATTAGTGCATAGTTTCCCGTCAGAATACAACGCTACTTTTCCCTCACCAAAACTTGGGAATGATTAAGAACCTTCGGAAAAAAACCCAGGTCTGAAATCAGAGAGTGATTTACTGGTGGGCTTCCTTCTAAGTTTACAGCTCACTATAATAAAGCCCATGCTACCGCACATGCTTGCACAACGGTAAAGTTCAGATTGCTCGACAGCAAGCGACGAACGGCATAGTTCCCCACTTTAAGACTATTAGTGTATTCTACACAATGGCAGTTTCAAGTAAATGGAAAATCCATTAATTTCCTTGGATTAAAAGCCCTACAACGAAATCAAGATTAAAAGGTGATTATACATCACTGCTATGAAAGGTTTAAGACTGAAAGATAATAAACCAAACCACCTGAATTATTCAAGCATGAAATCCACACCTGAGTAATTTCAGAAACACAGTATGTGATTACTGTCTGCAAAGAAGAAAACCCTTTGTAAGGAGGTTTGCACAGTGACTACAACATTACTGCACCTTAAGGTCTGAAACAAATACTGTGAGGTATTTAAAAGGGAACTGTCAGGAAGGAGCAAATATAGGTGAGTGATAAAAGATGAAACAAGACTAGAATTGTAGAGTATATAGTTTGTAAAGTCATCAGACGTGAAGACTGAGATTTTATTTGTTGCACTGTTTCTTAAACTCAAAAATTACCAGCTACCCTGACTTGGAAAGACTGATTTTTTGGTGTGTTAATTTGTAAGGAAAGCAAGAATTTAGATATTTAAATAGAATTTTATGGTAACTGTATTTGGCTTTTTGTGTAAAGACCCACCATACCACCAAAGGAAATAGAAAAATTCATTTTTTGAATATGAAAGTAATATTCATACATGCTATCTTTCAAATCCTGAACGACGCAACCCTGACATTGCATTTATTTACCATTTGTATGTTATTCGAAGTGTGATCCGAAAAGAGAAAAGCTGTTAAACTCATATCTTTGTTTCTCGGTTGGGAGAGATCTATGCTGCAAATTCCCTAAATCTAAGCATGCAGCTTAGGCTAGTTTGTGTGTGTGCAATGAAAAGATAATGCTCGAGTATACTTTAAAACAACTATATTAAAATTTATATAAACAAACATTGCAATATACATTCTTGTTTGTTTAAAATAACATAGTTTTCTTTTCAGGAGAAATGACCTCTACTGTATTATTCACGGGCGTGTGCTCTGACTATCAGCTTGGCTATCACTTTACAACTCATTATACATAGGTATACATTTTTGCACTTAACTTCTAAATTTGTGACCTGGCTGTGACTGGCACAGGGTGGTTCATGACCTCCTCCCATATAGCTTACCTCTGCAGCCCCCTGCTACCAACCCCCTCCGATTTATGCCCAATATAGCCACATTCTCCTCTTTTTTTTTTCAGATGTCATCAGCACACTTATACAGCTCCACTACTTTTACCTGTATTTCCAACACTGTTGAATACATATACCTTTCAACACCTGTCTCTCTGTCAGAACTGTTATTCTATTTTTCTTGAAAGTACTACATAGGTACAATATTTCTACCACAAATTCTTATAATTTTTCATTAAAGGAAATAAATTCATAGTTGCTATAGGAAATTTTGAATTTCATGACTTGCATGCTTGAGTTCTGAAACACTGTTTTGCATACCTAACTTTTGCTTTGGGTAGATAATGGGATGATAAACTTGGGGGATATCAAGTTTAACCTCTTGTTTGGACAACAGAAGTGCAATAGCTCTAATCTTTATTACGCTATCTTTACAAGTAACTATGGTACTTATGATTTTCATGATGATAATTTAGCCACTTCACCGGGTAGTTTGCTCTATATTGTTTCAAAGTATTTATTTACTGACAAATTTTTTAACAGGCATTTTCAGGGAGGTCTTTTTATTCAATTATATTTCATTTTATTCTTCAAAATACAGAACAGCTCTTCCTTTCCCAGGATTACAGACCTAACTAAATAGCAGCATAGCAGTACATTTCTTCTTGCTATGTTTCAAATGAACTGGTCTGATCCGCGCAGAAAAGATTTGTTTCTTTCCCACAATAAGGCAAAGAAGTGACTCACACACATAATTAAACTAATGAAGAAATATTTTCAGGATTAAGGTACACATCCAGGAAAAGATTAATATAGCTTCTAACAATGTTCTTTATTTGGTGGAAATCACACTAACTGGAAACATCCAGTGGCTCTTTACTGTAAAGCATCTTACCTGTGCCAGCGTATTTGTCTGTCATATTGATATCAATATCCAATTTTAAAGTCAGCATAGTCCTAATGACATCATCACTGCCTTTGCCAGCTGCCCACATGAAGGATGTTCTTCCCTCAAGATCTGAGTCATCTTTTACAGAAGGATGTTTCAAAAATACTTCAACTGTTTCCTGAAAAGACATATTATTGAAATTAACATTAAAAGGAATCTGTAACAACAAGAAACTATTCTGTCCCATTTAGCTGTTTATGAAGCAAATCAAAGCTTCATTTTTCCTTTTTACGTTTCTACAGATTAATAGCTCAACAGGAGCACTGTATTTTCTGCAATGGCCTTTTCCTCGTCAATGTTCATAGTGCATCCTTAACTATAAGTTTAACTCTGTCATTTATTTCATACTTTTTTCTTTTTAGTGTCAAACATCATGCGTTCATCATAAGGAAGTAAAAGACACTGCAGTCATTGTGAAGAAAGCAATGGGAAAAATATTATCAGCTTATCAAAACATTACTGTAATACTATAATGCTAAAATAATGTTCCTTCAAAATATTCTCCTGACATTTTTTTTTGCTCCAATTCTAAATATGACTGCACATGCAAATATTTTAATTTGCCAAACTCTAATAATTTAACTATTCAAAAAAAAAAAAAAAAAAGGACTTTTGGAGCAATATAGACATATTTCCTAATATTTAATAATATCAACAGGTTACTAATTACTGAAATATTACAAATCAAAAAAGATTAAGAAAATCTTTACACCCGAGTCCAGGCTTTCCACTGTAACTGTTGCACTAAAATCTCTATTTAAATCAAAGCAAAAAGAATTCTTTCTTCAAATGTTTTTTTTGTGTTAAGCTCTCAGCAAACAAGTCCACTTGTTTAACCTGCTGCTAAATTCTTAATAAGCCATAAAGGAAAAGAAGGGAGAGGAAATCACAACTGCTAGAAGAAGAATTAGGGGAAGATTTTCCCTTTTCTATCTAATGCCTTACAAAGGCTGTGTATTTAACAGCTGGTAAACATCTCTTAAGAGCCACTGATAGGCTAGCCAATAAAAACTGAAAATTGGGTTTCATTATTTTATTATATTTTTATATTTTAGTATTAACACTATTTTATCTTTTCCCCCATGTGACCACAAAATAGCTCTATCACTGCTCCGGGTAGGATGAGAATTCCTTGACTATAAGGAATCAAATGCTTATAATCACAAAGGTGTTTAAATACCTAAATCCTATTGATTAGTTTATTGATTAGTTTGGATTTTTTTTAACTTCTACTTACTATTTCATCCCTCTAAAGAAATAGGAAATTTCTCATTTATCTTATGTTAATGTGATCCAAGATCCTAACAGCTTCGTGGATTTGGGTCCATATCTGAACCATCAGTTTATTGTAAAAAGGTCCAGCCAGAAATAACGAGGAATGGAAGCATTAAGCCTTCCACACAAACCAGCATGTGTTTATAGCTTTGTGTACTCACACTGACCACCACTACACCTCAGACACAAACGGCTAGTCATTAGGCCAGCCACTCAGCACCCTACCAGTACTCTGCACTGCTTGAAATCCTGCCAAGTGAAAAGCAGTATGAAGGCTGGACCTTTTCAATACTAGGGCACACATCCTACAAACATAAATAAGTAATTTTATTTTTCCATTAAGTTTTAGCAAAGCAACATTTCTTTCAACCACTCTTTTTTTTCCTAGAGTTTTTAATGGGAAAAAGTGGAAGAAAATCCCATAGTGCTTTAAGACTTATTTTCCAAAATGAAGTTATCATAATGTGAAAACAAAATGAAATTAAATTAGAACAGGATGGTTAAAAATCGGAAAACAGAAGTATTAATCAGTTTAATTCTACATGTATTTTGTCATGAAAAATCACATGTATTTTATCTCTGTTAAAAAAAGTAGAGAAAACAAAAAACAACAAAGCTGAAAAAAACAGTAAAGGATAGAAGTAAACCTGGGTCATTTCATTCTGTGCTATCAAGAAACTCTGAAAAATACTGAATATTATTTTTGAACATTCAAAAATAAGACAGGGGTATCCACATTTCATTTACTAGCTCAATCTATACAAGTATGTGAAAGGGAAGTACATTGTCTTGGACATCTCTGGAAGAACGGAGAAAAAAATAATATATATTTAGTACTGCATACTAAAATCAATACTAATAGAGCATCTGCCTTCACGCATGAAGTTCAAAAATTTAAAAATGATGTTTATTTGGACCTTCTGCGGGATACATAGGCCATCTAAATTGCAGGCAACCTATTTGGGTGGTTATATTAGGTAACTTCTCTTCTTCTAGAACTTCTCCTTCTATAATAAGTGGGGATAAGTTAGTCTTAGAGAACAAATTCTTCACATAAATTAAGTGCTGGCTAAGTGTCTTCAGTCTTTAAAAAACAAAAATGTCACGTTAGAGTAAGTAACCCGCAGAAAAACAGAGCAAAGAACAAGATATCGAGTTAAGTAAAACTGAAAGCAATGCAAATATTTATAATAAACACAAAAGAACAAACTTTCTTCTTGTTAGGGACTAAGAAACATTGCATTCTAACTAAGAAACATACCACGCCTATCCAAACTTGGGCAGACTGAACAGAACAACAATGTGCCTCTCAAACCATAAATATATAGATGCTACTGCCAAAACAAACACGGATGTGTCTCCACTCAGTTGTTTGACTATGTATATGGAATGCAGTGGTGGGAATTACTCAAGGATTTGTATGTAATCGAGAAAAAAAGCGAACAGTGGTGCTCAGAGTGTTAAAAAAGAGAGAAGCTCCAGACATAATTTAGGCATGCATAAACAGGGGCTCTTGGATACATCACCAGCTAAAAGAGGCTTACAGATCTGAATGAGACTCTCCTGTTTGATTCTTCATATAAGATGGGAAACAGTACATTCATTGTAAGTACACAAGATTACAAAAGAATGCCTGATGCCATCACCTACTCTATTTCCCCATAAAAACCTAAACGATATCATAGTTTGGCTGGCTGGTGGGATCAAAAGGCAGCAACATAATGAAGATGTTTCATACAACTGAATGAAACCCAGAGAAAGCAAGCCAGTATGAAAAATCATCTTTTAGGAATGTATCAATACAGAAAGGAAAAAAAGATAAAAACATGTGGAGATAATCACCAGATTGTAAATAAAAACATTCTCTCTTTCCCATGAGTCTGACTCAAACTAGAAAGAAAGGCTTTTACAACATACATATTTTAGGCGTGTGAGTGAGACCCAAATTGTCCATACCACATAATGGACAATAATCAGCATCAATAAAAAATCTCTAAAAAGGTGTAAATTATACACAAGAGAGATGCTCCACTGAAAGTCTGAATTTAAAAAATATCTGTATGGTCTTACTAAGATCACCTCCAAAAAACCCCACCAAACCCCCAAAACTCACTCTCACAAGGAAACAGAAGGTGACAGCTGTGGTATTAATATACATTGGTCACTTCCCTCTTTCAGTAGTACTTCTGGATTTGTTAACTTGAATGGTTCTCAAGGGCGTTAAAATTTTACTTGTTTTATGAAAATTAACATATGGGTAGGCAAGAAAGACCCAAATTAGTATCCCTGTTAAGAAAATGCTGCAATATGCCCTACATAACTACATCAATTAAGGCACTAAATAACCCTTTTTGTAAAGGGAGGTTATGAATAATACAACTAAAGAAAACTTAGATGGGAGCTCTCAGCTTACTATGCATGGCATAATTCAACTATGAGAGACAGAGAAGCATAAAAAAGCCTTCTTAAGTTCCAGTGCTTGAGAACTACTTCTATAATAACATCTACGACCAGCAATTGTTAAACTGCTGAGTTTTATACTTAGCTCTACCATATCTGATCTTGCTCTGGAAAAAAATTACCTACCCTACCAAAATATAAGAATTAGGCTGTCTGAGAAACCAATTTTCTTTGTTGTCTGGATTAAAAAAATATTTTAAAATATTAAAAACGTCAAGAAATTTTTAAAAGTATAGTGTTCATGGAGAAGTGTGACAAAAGGTACTCGCTCTTTAGCCATGCTTTATGAGACAACGGCTCATTCATAATAGCAAATATTCGTAAGTTAATCACCTTCTTGAAGGCAAGGACTGGTTTGACTGGTACTGAAGCAGCTGTGCAGATTAAAAAAATATTTTAAAATATTAAAAACGTCAAGAAATTTTTAAAAGTATAGTGTTCATGGAGAAGTGTGACAAAAGGTACTCGCTCTTTAGCCATGCTTTATGAGACAACGGCTCATTCATAATAGCAAATATTCGTAAGTTAATCACCTTCTTGAAGGCAAGGACTGGTTTGACTGGTACTGAAGCAGCTGTGCAAATACTCACACAGGTGATCTTACTCTAGAAACCTTATAACTGCTTAGATTTTGCTATAATGAGCCTTAAAAAGTGAAAGCACTGTAAAATAGTAGGTGCCATTCTGCTTTCTATTGAAGTACCTAAATGACTATTGTGTGTTCTGATGCAAACATATAGATCAAAGGGCCTTTCTTTGTACAGCAATTTAGTTTTTAAAAATCTATTTTTAATAGTTTGAAATTAACCACATTTATATCACATAACAGAGGAAAACTCTGAATTAAGTTTGTGCAGACAACACTGTGTTTATATGAAACACTTGGTTACATTATAAATATTTCAGCAAAATATATTTACTTCACATTTAGGGTATGTGCTACTTACAGCAAAGTTGCTCTGTGCTGCATAATGTAGGGGTGTTGCACCTTGACTATCAGATGGGATAGTTCCAAACTTATTTCTTTCTAATAAGAGATGGACAATCTGTGCATGACCTGAGAAAAATAATATAAAACCAGATATGTATCGAATCCTAAAGTTAAACATTTCCCTATAAAAAACAACCAGACAAAAATGAACAGAATTCAATAAATAATAGTATGTTTGTGTTGTAGCCATTATAGCCTAAATATAAGAGAGAAACATAAGACTTGATATTTGAACTATTAAGCCTGGCATGCACCTTCTTCCCAATAGTGTTCCAGTTCCACACTCTGTATCCTCATTTTTGAGGGGCATCTGTAAATCAGAATGACCTATGAATAGGAACATGTGGAAAGATTTTCTATTTCTTTCAAAAGAAATCACTAAAGCATTTCCCTAAACAAAGAAACCAGCAGTAGCTGGTCAGACAACTATGATATTAACATTGCAATGAATGAGTTGAATATTTCCAGAAAAAGCTTCTGATAATTCAGCTGAGATGCTGCATCTGAGCGAGAGGTCAGTCAGAAGCAGTAAAGTGAGCATAGACTGATGATGATGAGCATTTGTCCATCTACATTAAAAGGTAGGCCAAATCAACATTGATCATTTCATCCTACATCCCATTGTTTTACAGAAATTAAGTGTAAATTCTTTACTTAGGTTTTATTCGATCAAAATTTCAACTGAAGATGTATAGCAGAATCTGGAGGCTAGTCTACTACCAGCTGCCATAGCTGCAATAAACAACAAACTGACACATACAACTCCTTCCATCAAAATAGATTAGAATGTTTTTAGATTAAAATCACAACATTTTTTGGGGGATGGGTAAACTTTATATCCACTTCACAGACAGGAAAACAAAGACACAATATCATATATTGCCACTGAAGTCAACTGATCCTTTCATATGCTTTCTTTTGTAGGTATATGCAGCTCACAGAATATCTTAATGATTTGGTATTTTAAGAGATACTATAAGGCATAAATCACATAAAAATACTCTGATTTTACAGGAGGAATCTCCCAGTATCTTGCATGTGGGGAAAACAATCAATTTTGCAGCCTGTTACTTTTGCACAGTTGACTTGAATTACTTTAGAATAAATGAAAAAAGTAGGTAAACCTTTCTACTAGCAGTAGACTTCTATTAATGAAAACACCGACAATTACAGAATGAAGCTGTGTAACACTTGTGGTCTGTAGCTTTTAAAAACCTAAGAGATGGAGGACTAGGCAAGCCTTCTTTTGTGGAATGGCACTTTCAGACTTTATATGTATAGAAGTATCAGAAACGAGAGAAAATGGTCAACTTGGGTCAAAAAGGATGAACAGCTATGTGGGGATTATTTTTTTCTAGGCGCTTTAGGGTGTACAGGAAGGCTCCTCTTTCCTTTCAGCCATTAAGACAAGCCTGGACCCAGAACATCACAACATCCTGTCCCTTCCTACCAGGAAAACACTGAAAAGAAGAGATGTAATGTTGCTATGCTCTTCCCATCTCAAGACTGTAAGAAGTGAATTGAGGTGCACTGGAAGAAGCTGGTTCTGAGTGCAATCCTAGCAGGAAAAACATAGGAGTACTGAGCCTGGAAAAAAAGTTGCCTGAACTTTCAGGACACACAACTAGAAAAAGGGTAACTGAACTGTGTAATCAGGACAGGAGGTCTGTCTAAATTATCTACGAGAGAAGGCTTGAGGGAGTTGAAAAAAAATTTTGTATTGGGTACAACAGTAAATAAATTGGTGCAAAGATGGATCTCACTTGGACATTAATGTAAACATTAGAACTCAATTCTTGAGGTCAAGAACTGTCATTTCTGTAGTACTTTTATTTAGAAGACATGTAACTTGGCTGAGACTTTTACCTACACAAAAGAAAAGGTAACAGGAGCAACAACGCCCTAAGATGCAGCCACATGCAACCCATCACCTTTAACAGAACATTTGTGGCTGTATCCATGCACTACTTAAAACCTCCTACTGTTAACCCATTTAGGAACATTTTAGACTCTTTGAGATCTATATATAGCCTCCAGTATCTAACTTAAAAACAGAACCCTAAAAATTAATCATGATTTACCAATCAGAAGTTGCCCATGGGCATATGCCACCTAGAGACCTCACCAAGTTCACGAAGGACTCTGGAGGTCTTGGCACATCTTCCCCCTTTATTTCACATTGATTAGACAATCCATTTTTCCAACAGACAAAACTTCTCCCTTAAATACAATCAATTTCAAAACACAATAAATTTTGCTTCTTGGACAGAACCAAGTGATAATGACTAATTCTTTGGGAGACAGATCCTATGACACTTAAAATGTTTCACAATTTCTCTGTAAAAATTCACTATCCCTACTTGAATGCAAATGCAAATCTGAGAACACTCTTTTTTTTTTTTTTAAATAAATGTAATCAAACTACATGTATATTGTCACTGGAGTTGCAGTAACTAGATCCACTGAGCAATCTGATTCTTTTATTGGCATTCTTTGTCTGCAGTGTCCCAGAGGGTCGTGGGGATGAAGCCTGTTAAAAGGGGAGAGAGAGTGTTTGAAGATTCTTTCCTTTTATCCGGTACATGGTGTTTATTTTTTCCTTCTGCATATAGGAGAATGGAAAATAGGAGGTCAATTTTCTAAATCATATTATTTTTGTGCCTGTCATTTTATGAGTTGCATTTCCCTGTATTTAGACTATTTATATTTAATCAGGTTTTTACCTGTTTTGCAAAGATCCAGTTTTGTAACTTGTCAAACCAAACTGTGCAGAATTCACATATGCAAAGTTATAATTTACAGAGCATCTGAGTCTCAGGGTAGCAATCTGAACAGAAAAAAAACTTTATCTGAATAAAACTTCTTGTCAGATCTGATTGGATTGTCATAATGTGTCTGACGAAGAGCTTGTACTAGGAGTAGGAGAAGCGTCAGCTCTGCCATTTTCTTGTTCATTTGTGCTGGCATTATCAGATTATCTGCAGGTTTTTTGTGGGAATCTTTTTAAGTCACTTGTTTATTTTGTGAGGGTTAGTTTAGTAAAAACTAGATAATATAATCCATAAATCCACTTAACTGGGCACATGTAAACTGCGATACATCACAATAAGCTGAAAGTGAACAAATGAGTGATGACGCCACTGTCAACCCCTCCGTGTTGTGGAGCACTCACTTCCCTCAGGCACCTCGCAAACCCTATATGACTGTCTTACATATGGACCAAGTGAGGGTGCTAGCATCAATCCATATAGTAAATATTAGTAAAGTTTTCTTATTTTTTCAGATAAAAAATAAATATGAACAGAAGTTCTGGTATTTTCTTCATGCACCCCAATGGATTGTCTTGCATACACGCTGGGGTGTGCACACCCCGCTTTGGACACCACTGCTCTAGAGTACCAGGGGTTTTTTTAACCTATGAATAAAGCTACATACACAAGAACATCTCAATATGCTCTAATTGTTCTTAAATCATGAGCATATATAGCCTGCTGAAGTAATATATTTTACAATGCTGTGGAGAATCTGAAGCTAAGAAAAAAGTCTACAAACTTCTAGTGCTGGTCTAGCAGAAACTATTATTGTTCTAAGAGATTAGTTAGCGTAATACCAGGCTGGAATTAAATAAAAAAACATAGACAAAGATTAAACACCACAGTCAATTAATTACTAAATGACTTCAGCATTGTCCAGTTTACCAAGTAAGGCTGCCCAGTGAAGGGGAGTTCGAAACAAGTTGTCGTAAGATGTCACATTGCAGCCTTCATAGGAAGTCAGGACATCAACAACTGCTACATTCCCATCAGCAACAGCAAAATGAAGGGGAGTTCGTCCTTCGTAGTCTTGCCAGTTAAGCAGAGATTCTGTAGGTGCAGCTTCCTTTAAAAAAAAAAAAATACAAAATTAAAAAAAATATTTAAGTTGAAGAGAAAAACCATATACCCTTTACAGATTTTTTTTTTGGAGTCTTATAATAAGGAGATAAACCGTCCTTGTTCAGTAGAATATAGCTCTACAACTAAATACTTTTGTTACAGTATAGGCTATTTTCAAGTATTTCTATGGAATTTTTTTTTTTACTTACTCAATTATTGCACAAGACCTGATTTTCGATACATACCCTGTAGTTTACCAGTCTGTTGTGCAAGTGGCTCCTTACACAGATCTTTAAAAGATTAACTCAGGCTCTTGTGAAAATAACTAGATCTTCTTACTTGATTTTCTAAGTTGAACATGACATATATATCTTTTTATTTTTCTCATAGGAGAGAAAATATCCCCCCTTTTTGCACAAGTTAATCTTACGGCTTTCATTATAATACTTTTCTAGCATTTGAAAACCACATGACTATCAGAGTATTTCTAAAGGAGATGTCAAGGTCTGTAGCTGACAGAAGTAAGATAGAGAGTACTTCTAATGAATGCATCTATTTGTAATGGGCTTAATTTTGAATAAAAAAATCTTTTAAAGTATTGTGATGTCATTTGATCATATAACATAGGCATTAATAGATAGAACTTGAGTTTTCATCACATTTTCTTAGAAAACATGCTAAATTACTTTCACATAAGGCCCCTAGCTATGTAGTTTCATATTATGATAATTTCCTCTCTCATCAACTTTTTTCTAGACAGATTTCTCTTCATGACTTTCTTTCCCAGGCAAAAGAACAGAACAGGTACAAATGGACATCATCTTAGCGTTGCAGAGATCTCCAAATGGCAAATATCATAAACGCCCATGAATAAACTTCACTTTCCTGGAAAAAGAGGTAACTCTAAAGAAAATGGTAAACAACAAAACCATAGAAACTCAGGATGCAGGACACCAAACATCTAGAACAGGAGCAGAATGTCAAAACAAGAGCTTAAATAAACTATAGGGAGTAAGTCTGCTGTTCTATCTCCAACAATTCAGAACAATTCACTGAAGTCATGGGAACCCTGTGCAAAAGAAAAAAAGAATGTAGTCCTGAGATTTTTAATTTCCGACACTAGAGTGGATTTTAACCCATGATAACTGAGAAAAACAATCCTCCTGAAAATACAGAGCCACACTGTATCTTACAATATACTTATGAAAGAGGAGGGAGAGACTGTGATCAGTGCAGCTTGTTAACAGTTAAAGCAAGTTCCTGATCCCTTTCTCACTAAACTAATTGCAATTTTTCCTATTGACGTCACTAGGTACACAAATAGGCCATAAAATCACTTGTATTTGCATTATTTGAAATGCAGTAACTATTACATAGAAAACGAACATCTAACATCAAGAACGATAAATTGAGAAGCAGAAAAAGTCAGGAAATTCCAGAGTTATGGTTTCTATCCAAATATTAATTGACCAAGGTTGCACATTCTATATGTTCTATTTAATAGATTAAAAAACCCCCACATTTAGAGTTATATTTAACCATATTTCCTAAGTGCAAGCTGGCTAAATTAATACTGCAGTAGTAACCTCAACTCTGCAATGTCCCGATTCTTTGTTTCTTACTGTCATACTTTCTAACGGTGCCAACTTAAACCTCCTAATATTTGATTAATATGTTTTCTAAAGTTAAACATTTACATACTTTGCATACTGTATGTAAATGCTAATTAAGTTGCCTGTCTCACATGTAAAACTGCATCAGTTTCAGACATCAGTAGTTAGCCATGTTTTGCTAGAGAAAAAAATTAACATACTTGAAACACCCTGTAGTTTTTTACTATATCTAGCCACTAGTACAATAACAGATAATCTATTAAAAACATAAAAAATTGATAAATGTGAATCTCTTAACTAAAAATACAATCAAAATTAACATTGTTACACGTGCAAACCACAATAATCAAAGCATGGATAACACTTCTTTTAATAAGCATTCAAAAACATTTATCTGAGCCATTACAGTGAAAAGTGGTTTTATGTTCTTCCCTACCTTTAATAATTCTCAAGAGAAAGCTAACTGATAATATGCTTACTTTCTGTCTATTCAAAGAGCTCAGCAGGGGGAGTATAGAGCCCTATGCAAAAATTCAGAAATGATCTTTATGAGAATCACTTTTAAGAATGACTAAAAATGAATGATGATATGCATAGAAGTTATTACTGAAATTCTAACTCCATCAGCGGAAAACCTGTTTGAACAAAATGGACAAACAAGAAAACAAATGCTTCTTCGCTTTACCTATGATTTATTGATGTCATCTGGAAAGCTAATTTTCAAGCCTTCTAAAAGCACAACAACATATTAAATAAATGACTCCTAAAACTCCTGGCTCAAAGTCACTGATGTTCCCCAGAACATATCCCCCTAATCAAAAGTGTTACTTTTGCAAAATGGTGAAGAACCTTTTAATGACAAAGCCACTACTTATATTCTAGTCTAAAAGTACTCACGTGTTTTGAAATTTTTGGCCACTTAAACTAAAATTTCCTAGGCTTCTTTCTGTCTACATTCAAGAGTACAATTTCTATGGATTTTAAGTGGGTTTGGTGTAAAACTAGCTATAATTAAACTGTCATACTATATTAATATTTTAAGCACAATACACAGAAGAAACAGAAGCTACGCGTTTTTCTGCAGCAATTAGAACAACGGAATTGTAGGCAATAATGGAAAGTGTTGTATAAGTAAATGTCATGTCTCTTACCATGAAGAATAAATAAAGAGAAGAGATACAAAATAGACAGAGAGTACTAAGCAGTTGCTTCCATCATATTAATGGAACCTTATTCTGTTCTTTTCTCCTTAAATCTTCCCAACGTTTTTCATGTAACCAAGCACTGCTGAATCTGGAAAGGTGGAAAAGGAAGTTGACCATGAGAGGATCTCCAGATTAGAGTTTCTCTCTACTTCACGTTTACTTTCTAAATATGTAATGAGTTCCATTTTCGCTGTATTTCATGGATTTCAATATTAGATATAACCAATTTGTGCATAACTGTCACCCCTGCAAACCCAACCTACTTCTTCAGCATTCAGTTGAGCTCTTTTCATTATTGTTTATTTTGACAATCCCAACGGGCTAAGTACTATACAAACATCAAACACACCCTTAATTTTAAGAATTTATAAACAGGAGACAACAAATGGACACATCCAGATGGCAGAGCACATAAAAACAAGACAGTATTTTTCAGTATCATAGACTGTGGTCTCAATAAAATCAGCAGCTTAACTTTTGTCAAGTTTTTGTAAAGCAGCACTGGAGAATTCTGAGTAGGACACTAGAGAAAAATAATTTTCTGGGGAATTCTTCCAGAGTGTTAAAGATAACATGAGAGAAACAACAGCAGTGTTGTTTTTCATAACTTAGTCAGCAGGCAACAAAGGCTGCCAATGCAAATTGACCAGCGGTAGATATGGTATATATATGACTACCGCTATATATGGTATATATTCCATACCATATAACATCATGCAGTCAATATCTGACTGCTATCTGAGCAATGGCACATAGCCTGCAGCTTATAGCACTCTATCATGAAAGCAAAGAAAATGGTTTGTGTTGGACGTGATTAAAAAAAATGGAGAGGCAACAGTTACACAGAGTTGTAGGCCTTTTGCACTGCTATCACTACAAGACAATATTTTCTCGTGAACTTAGAAATGCAATTATGCAAGTTAAGACAAAAGTTGACAGAAATTTTAACTGTATGGGTACATCCGTTAGAAATATCATGCAGAAAGAATATGAAAAACTATAAAGTTAAGCTGGATGTGAAGACCTAGAGAGGAATGAGAATCAAAGGTGATGCTTGGGCAATAGATCTGGAACTGGGTAATATGGCAAAAAGTAGCTAAGAAAGGAGGGGAAGATTGTGAGCTCTGCTGGGTAGATATCTATCAAGACAAGTAAGAAAAACACTTCAGTTTGGAGAGAAGACAAGATCTTACTAAAGGATTAAACTCGGAGGCACCACCACCAACAAAAAAAGGTATTTATACTCAACAACAGATTCAATCAACAGATTGATTACCTAGTAACAAAATTTCTGTATCATGAACTTTTACAGCATATTCTGAAAGCTAAATTACTTTTTCATTTAAACTTGTTATTACCTTACTCCATCAATAAGCATATATAGGTATAACTATTTGGAATATAAATAATTTAGATGATGCATGAAAAAGCCTAGATGAAATCAAGAATACACTCTTTTAACTGTCAGAGTAAAAAAAAAAAGAACCAAAAAACCTGGACATGATCAGAATTCTGTATTACCTAAAGAGAATCTTTGAGAACACCTTCAGTAAGGAGACAGGTATTTTTGACCTTTTGCAGTGCAGCTGGCTGGGATGGAGTTAATTTTCCTCACAGCAGCAGGTATGGTGCGGGGCTTTGTGATTAAAACTGTTGATACACCAACGTTTTGGCTATCACTGAATAGTGCTTGCACAGCATCAAGGATTTCTCTTTTTCATGCCCTGCCCTGTCCTGCTCCCCTGTGCCCCCCAGGGAGTGGGCTGGGCAAGAGATTGGGAGGGGACACAGCTGGGACAGCTGACCCGAATTGACCCAAGCAATATTCCATACCATGTAACATCATGCTCTCATGCCCTGCCCTGTCCTGCTCCCCTGTGCCCCCCAGGGAGTGGGCTGGGCAAGAGATTGGGAGGGGACACAGCTGGGACAGCTGACCCGAATTGACCCAAGCAATATTCCATACCATGTAACATCATGCTCAGCAAAAAAAACTCAGGGAAAGGAGGAGGCAGGGGGGATGCTCATGGCTACGCTGTTTGTCTTCCCAAGCAACAATTAAGTGTGCTGAAGCTCTTTTTCCACTTTCCTGGGAGTGGCTAACATCTGCCTGCTGATGGGAAGTAGTGAACAAATTCCGTTTTTTGCACGCAGCTTTTGCTTTCCATACTAAACTGTCATTATCTTCATCCATGAGTCATCTTGCCTTCCTTCTGTTTTCTCCCAGTCTCGCAAAAGGGGAGTGAGCGAGTGGCTGTGTGGGTGTTAGGCTTGTTGGCTGGGGCCAACCCACCACAACTTTTAAAAACATTTACTTTGACTATCTTTGAAAAAGATATTCAAAGATCTATTTGAAAAAGTCTGTATTTGAATACAGCAATCCTTACCTACTTTTCAGCAAATTTATTTCCCTAGTGTGGCAGAAAAGTAGATGGTATATACAAACTAAAACTTTGTGACAAAATTTTGTTTGTGACAAATTATTTCACAACTGAGTCCAAATTATAAATATCTTGAATAAATAGAAGTAATACAGAAATAAAATCACATTAGTTTAACACTGTAAACTTCTCAAAAACTGTTTTTATAGTAAAAAAAAAGTATGAGTAACTGTAAGATTATCAATGTGATTTGGGGAAAAGCAAAGCAAATTTTCATATGCCACACATAAGCTCTCAACTTGCAAGCTAATCAGGCAAACAGACATAGAAGTCATTGTAGTTAGATTACAATCAGTATGTGTCTAGTTCTGAAAGACCTTTGAAAGACAAAGATATAGAGACATTGTTGTAACATGAGAGAAAAATTCAACTGAGACTTCTGTGTCTTTCCATGTTAGTGAAATTCAGAGATTTCCACAGAATAAAAATCAAGGTAAAAATCAAGCTGAGCACGTGATTCCATTGTACTCATTATAACTGTCAGTGTAGAAAATGAAACTGAAATACTGCAGAAAGAGAAAATATGCCATCAAGGAAAAATTACTAAATCCATATACAAGAATATTTGGAAAGTCTCTCAATAAACTGATTGTGGGCTGACTGATAATTGATCGAATATTTCCCAGAATTCTGACTCAAAAGACCAAATTAAATTAGACTTTTCAGTACAGTTAACTAGAAATGAACTTTCAAATAATGAAGAAAAGACACACAACAAAGAAATCAGTGTGCAAGATGCAACTGAAATGAATAATGTGACTGGCCATTTTAACTAGGAGAACTTGCCACCCCTTCCTCTCTCCAATACCCCCCCAAATGAATAGTTACACACATAAAACTAATTAAGAGAATATATATAGTCCATGAGTTAGAGCAAAGATATTCACCCATAGAACTCAGAAGAAACCCTTTCAAGAGAGCAAAAATATTTAAGATGATTCCTTACAAAATTTTGGACATTAGGAAAAGCAAATTATTTCATTCTCAAAGAGTCGGTGGACTAAAATGAAAAATTTCAAGGGAATAAAAAATATTTCTATCAAAGTAATAAATACAGAAAGTGTTATATAAAAAATAGACTTTCTTACCAGAATACATTTCACTGTGTGAATTGCACTAGGGTCCTTGTTGTTAGCTGCCCAGTGAAGTGGGATTTTTCCTTCAATATCAGGGATTCCAATATTTGAATCGTGTTTTATGAGAAGTTTCACATGCTCTGGGTTATTGTAGTAGGCACTCCAATGCAATGCAGTTTGCTGGAACACAATATTCACAAGTTTTACAAACATGTTGAAAAATGAATATAAGATGAAAATTAAAGTCGGTTAGAACCTGAAATATGATTTAACTACATTTTCACAGAACAAAAGAGATCACCTAGTCCAACTCCTCTGCTCGAAGTAGGGTCAACTAGAACAGGTTGATAAGGACACTGTCCAGTCAGATTTTTAGTTATCTCCACAGAGACTCCACAACCTCTCTGGACAACCTGTTCTGAGTGTTTGACCTCCCTCACAGTAAAAAATATTTTCTCAAGTTTCAACAGAATTTATTGTATTTGTGCCCATTGCCTCTTGTCTGTTCACTGGAGACCATTCAGAAGAGTCTGGCTCCATCTTCTTTACTCTCTCCCATCAGGTATTTATACACATTGGTAAAATCACCCCTGAACTGTCTCTTCTTCAGGCTAAACATTCGCAGGTCTCTCAGCTTCTCCTTGATGTCAGATGCTCCAATCTGTTAATCATCTTTGTGGCTCTCCACTGGACTCGCTCCTGTATGTCTATGCTCTTACTGTACTGGAGAACCCAGAAGTAGACACAGCATTCCATTTGTGCTGCCACCAGTGCTGAGCAGAGGGGAGGGACCACAGGTAAAACCAGCTTTAAACAATGGGTAAATGAGGAATCTTTTCTAGCACTTCAATAAAGAGCACTGACAGAAAATGGAGCAAATGTACCTAGGGTGGGTGACAACTCAAAATGAGTGGAAAACAGGCTTTAAACAAAACTGAACAAGAGGCCCATCTACCTGAGTAAGAGTAGATACTCACACATCTTTGCTACTGAAGTCTGAATTAGGTCTAAGCTACACCATCTTACATGAGACCCACACTGACAAGCCTTTATGCTTGGAATGTGTTTCTGCTGGGAGACTAATTGCTTCATATGGGACTATGGCAGGATAATACTGTCCATGCTACTTAGCCAGCCAAGAGGGCAATGCCATCGGGTGCAGCAATTTCAGGCCTGGAGAAAATATCTGAGCTTGGTATTAAGCAATCCTGTCCAAGTTAGAATGATCATCCGAAGCAGGCCTCAGCACCAGAGCTGCACTATAGAACAACTGCAGTAATTAGTTTGGTCCCTCTTAAATTTGGAAATCTCTTGGAATAACACAAATTGATGGAGAAGCATGTAACAAGATTACTCTCCACTAGAGGAAGATGGCACTGAATACTGACACTGAACTTGGTTCCATCTTAGAATCATGAATACTGACGAACTTGGTTCCATCTTAGAATCAAAGAATCATTAAGGTTGGAAAAGACCTCTAAGATCATCAAGTCCAACCATCAAC
>NW_008795036.1:1092069-1099226 GCF_000699145.1 Aptenodytes forsteri
GGGACAGCCTGCTCCTGCGCCTTTAAGACTTCCTTCTTGAAGAACGTCCAGCCTTCCTGGACCCCTTTGCCCTTCAGGACTGTCTCCCAAGGGACTCTCTCAACCAGTGCCCTGAACAGGCCAAAGTCCGCCCTCTGGAAGCCCATGGTTGCAGTTTTGCTGGCCCCTCTCCTTACTTCACCAAGAATCAAGAATTCTACCATTTCATGGTCACTAAGCCCAAGACGGCCTCCGACCACCACATCTCCCACCAGTCCTTCTCTGTTTGTAAACAGCAGGTCGAGTGAGGCACCTCCCCTGCTAGGCTCGCTTACCAGCTGTGTCAGGGAAGTTGTCTTCCACACACTCCAGGAAAGTGTGCATCTTGAGCAAAGGTTTTGACTTTCTGCACTATCCTTGATCACTCAGAATTCTGAGGTTGAATATTACTGAATCTAACGCCCACTGACCCATGGCAGTCCAATAAAACATCAAAAGGCAATCCATGCTCCTCTTGCCAATTCCTGACTGCCAGTGGCTTTTTATGGCATTATCGATGTTCCTAATTACATAAGCAAACCAAAGTGTGGGGTTTTTTTAAATGGCAAAATGTTGGTATATTAACAAATATTTTATTTATCAGACACATCTCTCCCAACTGCCAAGTAGCAGAAGGTTGTAAGATACAGAACAAATTTTATTTCCTATCTCTCTTCCCCCCTCACCCGTGCAAAATATTAAATGGCACTTTGATTTGAAAAATGAGAGAAATAACTGCTGCAGGACGTTTGCGTATAAGCCTATGATAACCTGGATTAACATCCTTGAACAGTGAGATAGAATGTATGAATTCACTATTGTATCGTTAACATCTCTGTAAAGGAAGAAGGCAAAAAGGAACCTATTTCTTGTGTTTGTTGCTTTAAGCTGTTAGTTTAGTACCACGGTAACATAATATGATAGCACAACCTTTTTGTCTACTTGGTAGTTCACTGAAAAAGAGCTCATTCTAAGACATAACTGGAGGGGCTGCAAGGGAAGGTCTGATAACTGACACCGCATACAATGACATACAGCCTAGCACCATAAAGCATGTTCAAACCATCACAGCCTGTCAGGATTTGAATTGAAAAAACTTCTAGCAGTAGAAATTTGTAATAAGTTAACAAATGTTATTTCTTAAGCAGAGCTGACCAGTATCCCTAGAAAATGACAGATGCAATGAAAGCAAAAACTTTTGATTACCAGGAGGCCAATGTAGCCTTGGTTTACTGGCTTTTCTCACCTACAACCTGCTTTTCAGTCAGTTGCCTACATAGAAGTAGATGTAAAAGACAGTCGTTCTCTCTCATGTTCAGGAATTATATTTGACAATCTTGATGCGCACAGTTGCAGTAAGGGAAATGAATAAGCTATGTGCCCAACATGGTCAAACATGTTGGACTCTGTCCCTGAGACCGCCTTTCATCAACCTGAATTCCATCTTTGCTACTGTGACTACTCATAAAATGAACTGGAATAAAAGTGCTCTACATTTTGTGGGAAATCTGGCAATGCTTTAATACTGCCTTGGAAATTTGCTAAACAACAGGCAAGGTTCCTAAAAGGTTTTGGCTGGTTTCCATATACCTTTGTTAATTAATTAACATGGTCAGGAAGTCAGCATGACCTCTCCAAAATGACTGCTGTAATTATAGCCAGGGTTTCCATGATACATGTTAGAATATCCTGGAAGGCAAACAGCTGATTGCTAGGGCACAGGCTGATTCAACTCCATTGTCCAGCGGGGACAGATGATTCATTTGTTTGAAACTTTCCGCTGTCTTATCCTGCTTCCTAAATGACAAAATCAGATAAGGATTTCAGAGTTGAAGCAGTTACATCACTAGAAAGTCCAGTCCCCTTCTCTTACTGTGTCCTCTTGCGGTAGAATGAAAACCCACTACATGAGATATGGAATGATGATTTCCACTAAGACCAGCCTTGCCAAGCTGGTACATTGGTTATCAGCTGATCCAAATACACTTGATCAGGGCACTCACATTTCAATCAGTGGTAGATTAGTGCCTGGTGGGGAGAGTTTTTGCATCAGTTTCAAGATCACTTACAAACTGTAAGAAAGAGACCTTCCTGCTCAATGCTTAAAAAGCCTCCATCATCAGTAACAGTTCCAGTTGTATTCAATACCACGCCTACCTTGCCAATGGTAGTTACATAGCTGTTTTTTGGTCTTCCTTTTGCTATCTACATTCACTGTGTCTCACTTTTTGTTACTATATCCTTGCAGAAAAAATTGGGCTTAGGGAACATTCATATCTCTGGGTTCTCTGAAAGAAGTCTCTTTCAGATTTCAGGATACACAAACTGCCCAGGCACATGAGGTTTAAATCAGATATTCCCAGATTAACAGGTCCACAATAATTACTAGAAATCTGTCTACTAAAGGCAATGTGATCGTCTCCCAAACAGAACATGCATCAAGCATGCCAACAAGAGGGATGGATCTGTTTTGTTCAAAACATATGTGGAAACACAAGAAATCCTTTACCTAGAATGTCTGTCAGGACTGTGTGAAAGTCCTATGCCTCCTCATACCCTACTATTAATGCTAATGGAGGCAACCGTTTCACATCAGTTTTAAATCAAGCATTGCTAAGCACTCAAGAGCCACGTTAATATGAGCACCTCAAAAAAATAGTTACTATATGCTAAATAACTATTCCTTCCTTTAAAATGGGTTAGTGTGCTATTACTGTGGACTGGCAGTACCTCTCTGTATGAAGAGTAATAGTAAATCAGTTGTTTTAAGAACTGTACCACTTCTCTTCTAAGATCTGTCATCTCTTCTGGCTGGTCATTTTAATGATAGTCCTTTTTAACAAACGCCAGTAGATTATTTCCTGAGGCTCTTAGAAGTCAGTGTGCTTCTGAAGCAGGCTGGTAATTTTATCAATGTGGTAGAGGATGACTTGACTTTGCAAAGGGACATGAGACAACTCATGACGATATATGCACTATTTGATATACCTGGAAAGTCACCTGGAGATTTCCTGGCCTTTCAAGCAACTGTTGCCACTACAGATAGAGAAAATTAGTCTGAATGACTTTACTCTAAGAAGGTAGTAATGTAAAGCTCTGAAGATGTTAAGATTACATTTTCTCCCGAGGAAGTCTGCAATTTCACAAAACAAATGTCATAGTGACTAATTGGTGCTCTACTTCAAATGAAAGTCTCATGTCAGAATGTCAATCAACTTCATCATCACATCCCTCTCACTAAATGATGCACTCATGGAAGCAACAGTGCATGTGCATTGATAGTAGACCTGCTACCAATTGGTCCATTTTATAATAATAATAACAACAACAACAACTTGATACTTTTTATTGTCCCTGTTAGAAAATCTTCTTGACAAATAGCATCACATTCTATCCCAGGCCAAAAAATCATGTATGACTAGGAGACTCTAAAAATTGTCCATTTTTACTTACAGAGATATAGAAAAAAAGGACAGTTGACCAGATAAATTTAGTCTATGGATATTTTTACCCTTGGACCATCTTTGTGGGTGGAAGTGAAGGAGTAAAGTTGAGCTGGGAAAAAAGGGGCTGTGGTGGTAGTGGTTTGAAGGTGGTGGTCTAATTTTTGTCTCTGCTTCTCACTATACAAAACTATTTTAATTGGCAACAAATGAAACTCATTTTCTTTAAGTTGAGTCTGTTTTGCCCATGACAGTAACTGGTGATCAATCTTCCCGTCTTTATCTCAACCCATGAGCTTTTTCAACCTATTTTCTCCACCTGTCCCATTGAGGAGGGGGAGTGAGAGAGCGGCTAGGTGGGCATTTGGCTGCTTGCCAAAGCTAACCCACCACACATTTCTAAAAGGTAGCACCTATGGACAGCTGTGTCAATATCACCTCCATTTTAGTGGCCCCAGTGCAGGGCGAAATCGATCACCCAGTGTTAGGAAGGATGTCTGCCAACAACAAACCTGCATTCAGCTCAGCACCAAAGCAATTTCCTTTTTTTTTTTTTTAACTCACCTTTGGTATTGACAAATACTTTGAAGGCCTTTTGCACAAAGTTTTCTAGTGACTCTTATCATGAAATGATTCTAAATGTAGGGTTTTTCCAAGGAAGAAAAGCAAGATAAGCACATGCTATCCAGATTCTAACAAGGATCACAAAGTTACAGAAAGACTTAGACCTTAAAACCAGTGGTTTTTGAATCCTCTATTCTTCTATGTACTCTCAACAAGAATGTCAATGAACTCAGTGCAATGAACTTTTACATCATTATCATCAGGAAAATATTAATATATCTAAAAGTGACCATTATAATACCAGTGTTAGCCACCATTTTGAAAACTCAGAAAAAGTTTGTTATGACTGAAATAATTTTTCACACACAACTGTTTGATGTAACACCAATTTCTAAAGATGCTACAAGTGTTGTCTTAAAATAAGCAGTATTTTTACCTTGTTTCTGTCCTGGGTATCCACTTCTCCAGGCGCCATATGTTTTAGCAACAAAGCTAAACATTTTGGGCTTTTGTGACGTGTAGTTAAATGTAATGGTGTCATATCCTCTAAGTCCTTCTGCTCCATCCAGCCCTCGGCGAGCCAGTAAAAGTTTCATGAAGCGGTAATTTCCCTGGGTAAAGAAAAATATCAGAAATTTATTCCAGTTTATCAAACCAAATGATGATACTGTTTAGATGTATTTACTGTTGTATTACAGTGCCTAAAAAAATGCACCAAAACAGCTCTAAGCTTTGGAAACATCTAATGAAGATTTTTGTTAAAAAACATTAACTTTTGATTTCTAAGTCTGTTTGGCTACTTGGTATTAGATACATATCTTCCAGTAGTGGAGTGTGTAAGACAGGGTTCAGTAATACCAAAAATTCTGCAATATTGTCAGTGTTTCTTGACAGTTTAACCTCAAGAAACATTGTGTAAAAACTGAAATAAGATCATTACATGCTGGTTTCACAAGGCAGATAGTTACCAGACGAAGAATAAAACTAAACATGAAAGATTACAATTTTCAAAATGAAAGTAAGAAAAATAACAGGGAATGATACAGAGAGATAAAATGAACTCATCTGCGTAACATATACAGAAAAGTGATTGTCTCTTACATTTTTAAATTGGGAACTGTATATGAGTTTTGATCTACTGTATGCATGATAAATGGATGGGACAGCTAGCTTTGTAACACATTTAAAATACTTAACACTCTGGACTTACTAGGTTTTCAAAAGCAATAATGTAGAAATGCTCCTGTGACTAATAACTGAGGGTGGATCCCGAACAAAACAATCCAGTTTTATTTCTCAAATCATTGAAGAAGCCAGTCAAAAATTAAAGATATAATCATGCAATCATGAAGAAGCTGTAGTGATTTAAGGTATAGCCAGCCTTGACTTGCTACTGCCCCTTGCTTGGAGGTTATCTTCCCTATAACAGAGATGCTACATACAACATTTTGATGCTTCCACTTCGCTTCAATACAAAGTCTATTGGGTTTTTCAAACCACCTTCAGCAGTTAAGTTTCAGTTGAGGACCAGTAACAGCTGGAGCAATAACTCATTAAAGCAAAACATCTGGATCTAGCTTGTGTGATCATGTTTTAAACATCCCTATTCTTTCCCCACTCTAACTTTTAACCTTTCCTAAAGTGAAAGGCGTGTGCTATCTCCCAATTTTGCTCACTGTCTCCCAGTGTTTCCCAAAATATTAGTTTTTGCCAATTTCACATATTGACAGTTTAAGTAAAAGTATCAATTACCCATAAATATAATGAAACTAGAAAGCTCAGAAAAGAAGATAAATGGTACTAATTCCCCCCACTCAGGGAAAAGCTGCAGCATTTGATGAAGCTTTATTAGACAATGTACACAGGAAAGGTGACACTCAAATCAACAGAAGTCATGTCTTTGGATTCTTCTGCTTATGGAACTACCTTAACATATTTCAGTCTGCTGCAATTCTTTTATAAATCCTGTACCTTAACTTAGTCCCTTTAGGCTGTCTTTGGAGAAACAATGAAAAAAACGTAACCATGTAGACAAGTGCAAGCAGTGCTAATGAATGGGGGCACTTCTGTATATCATAAGACTCAGAATTGCGAATCACTTTGTCAGCAGAATAGTAGGGTGGAGATGGGCCAAAGGATTCCAGAGGCCCCCACAGTATCCAGTGCCAGGGCATAAAAATATTCTAGTTTCCTTTTTCATAGCAGCCATAAAGATTCGAAGGGCAGATTTTACATATATTACTGTTCTGCTCTTTGTCTAATAAAAATGGAAGAGTTGAGCTTTATGTGGGAATAATGGATTTCACCAAGTACGCCTAAAATAAATGAATGTGATTCTTTTTTCCCTGCTACACTATTTTATTTTACAATACAAAACAGGGAAAGCAAATCATGAATGAGCTCAGACAAAATAACCTCTTCCTGCTTCTACAGTTTATTGTCATCGGTCCTTGCTCTTCAATGAAAGCCTACAAGAAAAGTCTGCCAAAAACCTTACCACAAACCTGCCCGAAAATGCAAATTTCTCTTGCCAGAGACAGCATGGCTACTGTACTCTTCAACAGCATTCACAGCAAGTAGTGACTGACTAATTCTCTTTCTTCTGCTGGGTGTCAAGGAAAGCATTACCTTAGGATTTTGTCCCTTTAATGCACACAAGGCAAGTACAGAGGCAGAACAGCATAATGTCTGCACAGCTACTAATCCACGCAGAACACACTCAAAATGAATCCATGACAAATCTGGGAATGACTTAGGGATGAGAAAACTCCTCATTATTGCCATTATATTTAACAGGTAAATATAAGAAAAATTTGCAAAACTCATTAAAAAAGAAAAAAAACTAGCAAAAAATTGCAATGTATCATGATGTGGTTGGGAATTAGACTGGGGGAAGACAACATTAAATAACTTGAGAGAATATTAGTCGTGGAAGAAATATAGCTGCTTTTCTCCATCACAGAGGATAATGCATTTGGCTTGTTTTCAGTATTTCCTGCTCAATGTGCATGCATACACATAAAAGAAAAAATATTTATTTTCTTTTATTGATGGATACTTATTGGAAGATTTACAAGTATACTGTGCTTTTTGAATGAATTCAGCTGAAAAGCCAAAGTTAAAATGAAACAT
>NW_008795036.1:1099587-1102357 GCF_000699145.1 Aptenodytes forsteri
CACCAACAAATCTCCTTTAGGAAATGAATCAATCTATCCCCTCATTCCGAAACACAAAAGATTCTGTTTCTTCCATCTTCCATAAGATTTTTTTTTTTTTTAAAACACCACCACAGAAAACACGTGTACTTACATTACTTATTTGCAATGATCTTACTCATGCTCTTACTTCTGACTGCTGTTCTTTAGTAAAACCATGAATGTTGCTGTGTTCCTTTCACTTGTTAGAAAATAATACCATCCTTATTAATGACAAAGGAAAAATTCCCCGCCTTCAATTGATTATTGCTTAAGTTTGTAAATATGCAATGTATCAACATGTCTTGAAGGCAGATTTAATTTAGGTCTTACTAGGTGGAAGGGGAAAAAAAGTATGCTTAATCTGAAAAGCAGTTACTAGCCAAATTCCTCCATTGTTATAAAACTTCTGTGTATAACAAGTCTCCCTCATTCCGAAACACAAAAGATTCTGTTTCTTCCAAATGATTTAAGATTTTTTTTTTTTTAAAACACCACCACAGAAAACACGTGTACTTACATTACTTATTTGCATAGATCTTACTCATGCTCTTACTTCTGACTGCTGTTCTTTAGTAAAACCATGAATGTTGCTGTGTTCCTTTCACTTGTTAGAAAATAATACCATCCTTATTAATGACAAAGGAAAAATTCCCCGCCTTCAATTGATTATTGCTTAAGTTTGTAAATATGCAATGTATCAACATGTCTTGAAGGCAGATTTAATTTAGGTCTTACTAGGTGGAAGGGGAAAAAAAGTATGCTTAATCTGAAAAGCAGTTACTAGCCAAATTCCTCCATTGTTATAAAACTTCTGTGTATAACAAGTCTTTAAGCTTGCTAATTTTTACTCATAGAAAATGCACTTGATTGGCCTAAAGACTCCTGGGCAGCATGAAGCAGTTTGGGTCAGTCCATGGTCTCTTAACGATGATAGTGTCTCTAAAATGATTCTGTTATACTGTAAAAACATTATGAGCAAACAGGATTAAATACTGGTACAGAAAACTCAGTTCCTACTAGCCAAAATTTACTATTCCAATTCTGATTCTTAAAATTCCTTTATATTTGATTAAAATTATTTTTAGCCAAAAGATTCAATGCTGTATGCAAACTACAGCAGTTTCAGAGAACAGCTAACAACTAGCTTCAGCATATTCAGACGAAATACTTCTGCTATTTCAAAATTTCAGCCACATATACTAACTGCAGTGGAGTATAACACATTTTTTGGTAGACAGATAGTTCAATAAGCAATCATTGCTCTGCCATCAAGTAGTGACTTTGAAGAAAGTTCTGGACCCCAAGCTTAACTGCTAAGCAGTCAGAAAAACTTTCCTTTCTTGAATGTTTCAACGGAGAAAAGAGTGATGGGAGAAACATCTTAGTTGGAATCAATAAATTTGCCAGAATTCAGGTTACCCCTGAAATTGAAAAAGTTATCCTCAAAATTGCAAATTCACTCAGAAAAAAAAGTCTAGTATTTTCAATATGACTCTATTGCCAGGAACAGTTTCCAGCGGAAAATTGCCAATAAACTTTTTCCTAGCGACTTTTCCAGGCCTACAAGATAATGTGTTTCTTTCTTCATCCATCTAAAGCAGCTTTTTCAACCTATTATCTCTCCCTGGCCTGTTGAGGAGGGAGAGTGAGAGAGCAGCTGGGTGGGCATCTGGCAACCAGCCGAAGTCAATCCACCCCATATGGTCACCTAAGTGAAGGACTAAAGAAAAAACGAGCTCTGTACTGATAACAGTGTTGTTATGATTCTAATTGTAGGTTGATACTGAAATTACTGATGGTTGTGTTACCAATGCACTAAAAACATTAGCCTCACACTTCACATCATGCCACTCCATACAGCCTGGCACAGTCCTGCTCTAAGTTGCCCAGTCCCTCTGTTTCAAACACTTCCTCAGAACTTGGCCCATGGTACCTTCACTCAGCAGTGGCAAGATTAGAGAAAGAACATTTCTTTTGCCTTTCATTGGATCAGTGGCAATCCTCCTCTTCCCTGGCAAACTAATGGAGAGCAGGAGATCTAGTATGTGACTGAACCTAACATGGGCATATGGGTATAGCGAAAGGGAGAGATTCCAGCATTACTGTGAAGCCACTCTAACATGTAAAGCCCTTCTGGGCCAGGTTTCAGCCTTTCCCCAAACAAATAGGCAGACACAGGTTCCTACTGGTCCATTGTCCAAAACAGTTCAATTGTACTGCAATATTTGGAGCAATCATATTTTCCTATTATTGTTGGGAAGGTTTAAATAATGTTACCCACCTCTACTAGCTGGCTCTCTGGTAATAGGTAGCACAATAGACCAACAAACCTACCATAGAAAACACTATCATAAAAATACAGCTCTACAAATATTCCAGCACCCAAAATGAAAAAGAGGTTTTCGCAGACATTTTGGTTCCCCACATGATATCCAGCAGTATAAGAAAGATTCAGAGTTGTTAATGGATTTTTTTCATTTACCTTTTCAATACATGTAGATAATTTAATACACTCCAAGACACATTGTTAAAGCCTGAATATTAGTCTACCACAGAGCTAACAACAAATCGCTGCACTTAATCCTGTTTCTTGTGAAAGGTTTTATTCTTCAGGTAAGCAAAATTCTTCCAGAAATTTCTTGGCATACACAAGTGGAGAACTTGGAGAACAAGTCTTATGAGGAGCGGCTGAGGGAACTGGGGTTGTTTAGCCTGGAGAAAAGGAGGCTGAGGGGAGACCTCATCGCTC
>NW_008795036.1:1102849-1118157 GCF_000699145.1 Aptenodytes forsteri
GTTTAGTGGGCATGGTGGTGTTGGGTCGATGGTTGGACTCGATGATCTTAGAGGTCTTTTCCAACCTCAATGATTCTATGATTCTATGATTCTAAGTGTTAACCTCCTTAACAGGTGACAGGATATTCTCTTCCTCAACTGTGAGATATCATGCATGTTTCCTCTGAGACCCAGACAGCTTAACTTGCCAGCAAAAAGGTCATGTACAGTGCTCTGCTACATTTGGTAGAAGCCTGGCAATGCCAGCAATGGCAGTTTGCATCACTGCTCAGCTATCAGGATATAAAAGAAGAACAACAACTGCAATTAATACTTACTAGGAACATCTTACTTCCTCTCCTCTTAGCTGGCTAAAATCTGATGCTTTTCTGATTCAGAACTGAAAAGAAACTGAGTACAGTTCCTGTGAAATGTGTAAAATTTTCTTTCTGTGAACTGAAAGACAAAGTCCGTAACAGAAATGGGGACATTTAAAGTAACATCATATGAAATAAATAAATGTAAAAACTTGGATTGCTGACTGTTGTTATGTAAAATAAAACATCATCTCAAATGGAGGAGTCATCATCTTAATACCAAGAGTGCATATATTGAAACTAAGTTTCATCAAAGATGTCTCCTGGATAGTCATTAAGTAGATAAGAGTCCAAACACTTTTCCAAACTACGGATAACACCAAAAGAGAGTAGACAAGTACACTTAATAATAGAACAGGAACAACCCTATTAATCTATTAAAATTCTTTCTCTTCATATTACTTCCATTTTATATGGCTAAAGCATCAGTAAATCAATATACCTCTCCTGTACCAGAGGTGGTTCTAGAAGAAATGGGAAGGATAAAGGGAAGGGGGAAATAGAACTATTTCATCTAAATCCTAAATGAATGACAGCATATCAGTTTCACTGTAGTCCAGATTGTCATTTATTGTGCACCAACAATCAGGAAGATTTTGCAGAATCACAAATAAAATTCTCCTGGGCACATAATGATGAATGACACTTAAGTATTTTGCATAGCAAACTTTTAAGTATTTCAGAGACATGCAAGCTTGCTTTAAAGAGTTCACCTGGGTTCTAGAAACGTTCTGCTGATGTGCAACAGAACTCTATGAAAATTTATTTCCCTTCTCATCCCACTGTTTCTTGGTGAGTTAACTTGGTCATTATATAATCATGTGCTTCTACGCTCTGACTAACCACTCCTCCTACCCTGTAGTGTGGATATATCTCTGAGGTTGCACTTTTCATCTTTGGATTTTAAAAACGTACTACATAGGTAGATAAACACAGCACCATTTTATAAAGGGAGAAACTGAGCTGTACAAGACAAGGCTAAGAGTCAGAGGAATATGTGCACCTCTCCAAGCATCAAAAGCTTGGATGTCCACAGATAGGCTACCATCACCTTGTCATCAGTGGGTTAAAAGGGGCCAATACATACAGAAAAATTGCTTATTTCCCTATTCATTGCTGAGACTGCATTTTCAAAAAGCATAACAATTCTAATCCATGTGAAATATTTAACATGACTTGAAAGTCTGATTTGTAATAATTTATAATGTAGCACACATGAGCTGACTACTGACTGTTACAGCACAGCTGCACTTGGTTTTCAGAATACCTACAATAGGCTTGTGAAGATTTATTTGACTGTAAGGGTTGCTACAGAACTAGGAAAAAGGCAGCCCAGCATCTCTATATAACCTCCTGGTAAACACGGCAGGGGTCATTAAAAAGAATGTCAAGCTGTTAAACCGTGAAGATGTTACTTTGGCTCCAATTCAAAATTACATACCTGCTTTCCCAGTACTGGGAACAGACAGACCAAAGGAACATAAAACAATTTAAAAATGATCCTTACAAAGGAGGTGGGTTTTAAGGGCTCTTCATTGCCGACAGTCATAAGCACTGAAGATGCAGTCAGGGCATATACTTTCAGCAGAAAAGAAAGCCTTAGAAATAGCTACAGATAAACCACAAATTAGAACTGAAGGTTAAAATTGACCCTCTAGGTTACCAAATCAAATCCTCCAGCACCATAGGGAGTAAGGACATCTAATAATTTTCAAAAAATTCATAGAGATTTCTTTTAAATGGAATTACAGTGTTTTGGATTTTTTTCCCCATTTCTCTCAGTTTTGGGCTGGGTTTCTTAGGTTTTGTTTGTTGGTTTTTTTAAGACACCCACACACTTCACTCTCTCCACCCATGAAAGCAGGTTTTAAAACCTAAACAAGCATTGATCTTTTTATCTCAGTAACAAAGGCTAAACCCTACATTCCCCCCAAAATATCATCAGCTCTCTGCACTCACTCTAGTTTGAACTCATTTGCTTTGAACACAAGCAAGCAGAGATTACAGAGCGTACCAGAAGAGGTCCCACTAAGTAGCCTACTGGATGGCAATGATACTTGTCTATTGCTAGTACAAATATCAGATATACCAAAACCTGCATTTCTCTCATCAATTAAGTACATTCTCCAATCAATTATCACGTTGACATCCTTCTCGGTCATTTTCAAATAATAAATTCATAATACATAGAATAAATTGTTCTGCTCCCCCACCCTCGCACACAGACTTGCATTTTGGACTATCATATTTCCAACCATTTCAATTACTTTCAGTATTTTCATACTTCTTGTATCCCAGACACTCCAATCCTGTCTGACTAATAATAATGCCTAATCTTGTGTCACTCTGAAGTATCCTTAGAAAAAATACTACTTGTGATGCTAAGTTTCTTAATGAAAAATATTGACTAATACTAGATTCAACTGCAACTGTTGAGGAATTCTAATATACTCCTTCAGATCTTACAGTTCATATTTAAACTGTATTTGTTTTCAGTTCGTTATCAAATTCTTTACCATACCCTTACATTTTGTGTCCTAATTTCCCATTTAACTTGCAATTTTCCATCTAGCACTACGATAAATATTTTCGTACAGGCCTAAAAAGGAAATCTATTGAATTTATTTCTAGAAAATCAGCTAGCAAAATATGCTAGTCTTGAAGAACCTACTGCTGACAGCGTGGTGCACATTTTACCCAATTTTCTATTTATGTTTACATATTTATCCCTTAGAAACTAATTTTAAATTCTTGCATGATACTGAGGTCAAATAGGCTACTTCTCTCAGCTACTTTTCTTCCTATTTAAAACAGTATTTTAAAATGTAATTGAATACCACAAATTCTGCAATGTTACAATTCCCAAAGAACGTTTCATTGATTAAAACTCTTTGGCACCTTGTCCCTTGCTGTTTCTGTACTGTTAAGATGAGATTTATCAAAATCAGGCGTTAACCGTTGACCACAGCCCCTGACAGAGAGAACCGCAGTAACTAAGCCTGGTCAGCAAGTGCACAGAAGACTGCAGGCAAGTGGTAAAATAAAAGGCCCCGCAAAGCAGAAGCGCAAAGGTCAACCTGTTTAAAGGGGTGCGTTCGAAGACAACAGAGAAGGAGTAACAGTGCAGCAAGTTCACCATCCATGACAGTAGGGATTTCAGAGATCTGATAATTATACATCCCACCATAGTTTAATAATTTATTAGCTTATTAAATTTTGATTTTTGAAATATATTCATTATTAATTAAGCAGCACTTATGTAAGACCTTTTAGCACAATTTTCTCAGTATTCTTTTGTGAAAAGAGAGACTATTTAACAATCAATAACTCATCTTCAGAGGAATATAATATATAATTCAGTTACTTTTACTCTCTCATAAACAGAACACCACAAAATTATTACAGTTGAATTAATTGCAAAGATAAAACAGGTCTGCTTTTCTAATACTACATCAATCGTAGTATGGGCAGTGATTATACTTTTACTGTCTTTAAATATTAATCATGTTTTAATTTTCCTTTTTAAACTCATAAATCATATTTAAGAAAGTATAGCTGGATACATAACAACAGCTTGAGAGCAGGAAAACAAATTGTATTATAGGTTATTACCTCCATATTCACTCATGTACACTGTTCCTTTGGTTTAGACCCAGTTTGGGGCAGAATGAGAACTGGCAAAGTGCATGAAAATTTAGCATATCAGGCCACTGATCTCCTTTTCCAGAGAAGCACATTCTGTCCCAAACATGCTAGTTCTTATTCTAAGATAACAAAAAAGGTGAAATAGAGTACTACAATTTTTTAACAGTCAGATTAGATATTAAACATTTTAAACACAGGACTCCTTAAAAGTTGGAATTAAGATTTAATTGTTGCTCATGTCTGAAACAAAATTGTCTATACTTTTTAATAGTCACATGTGAGTTTCTAAAGTCAGTATAAATCTATACATTGACAAATAATAAATTGTATTGTGCACTCAGACACTCACTGGGGTAAAATACGAACAACATGAAAGTCATTTAGATTTTAGCTTAAAACCCAAGCAGAATATAGCAGCCAGTTTGCACTACATTAGCATGCTTTGCCAATAGATTAGCACAGATGCTATAGCTGAAGTTGAGAACAGCTCTTTGCTGTCAGATGCTTTCAAGAAGCAGTAAAGTCAAAAAACTTGAACTCCTTAATTGCTAGCTAAGCCTTTAAAAGATAAACATATCCCTGAGCTTTCCCTTTAAAACAAAAATGGCAACTGAATTTAACCTGCTTATGTTCACAGAGTAGAAACTGCTGTCTTTGACCTACTCAACCTTACAGGAGATAATCTTACTATATACACAAACATACATACTCACTCTCTGTCTTTCCAGCGAGTAGATGCTGAAGAGAGGATGCTTCACCCCACAGATCAACTCAGTCACAAATTTTCAAAACCCCAGAATTTTAATAACTTTGGATGGAAAAGGGCCTGTGCATGTGGTTTCTTTAAAGGTTGTTTCATCTATTAGTATCCCTTTGAGAAGAAGCACGTTCTCAGAACATCAGAAACAACTTAGAATGACATGGAGCATATGAAGGACTTTCTGTTCACCAACACCTGCCAGTTTTAGCAGCTTTTCAGGGAACAAACTAAGCACTTACAAAAGCAGAAGCTGTGACTATCATACTTCTAATTTGATATATATATATAGGAACAGAATACCATTCCAAAAGCAAATGAAATCCATACATCAAAAGGAGCATTTTGATATGCTTATATTACCAGCTAACTGCCAGAAATCTGACAAGGATTCTTCAGAAGAAAAGTTATTAAAATAGAGACTAGCAAGTAGATATATTAATTAAATTGCAAATAAGAATTATTTAGATTTATAAATTAACAACACTTATGTTTTGAAAAATTATCTATGCATGAAATAGTGAAACTTCTTGGTTTCTAATACACTAAAACTGAATTAATATTGCCTGGTTACAACAGCTATAAGCCCTGTAAGAGCTACCCTTTAAATGTACATGACTGCACTGTTCTTACATTCCTTGAAGATCAGGAATTTTTTTTTTAACAGTTCCCGAAAAAAATAAAATAAAATCAATATAGCTACTTAGAACCTCAATTTCTAGTTAAAATGAGTAAAGTCGCCATCAAAATAGCAGGCTGCCTCTCTGGTTATCACATGCTATATTGCCATACAAGTTCAACACACAGAATATTCTTATTTGAGCAAATAAGCTCACGACAAAGTTTATATAAAATTTTGAATACGTTTAAATGTTAATACATTTTAATATATTCTAAATTTCAAATGCTATATCAAGAATCCACAAAAATTGAATCACAGTCAAGCTCCCAATAACTGTTTCCCCTTTTCTGCCATAATAAATATGATTTTGATACGTAAACCGTGAATAGAGAAGGAAATTCTATTTTATCCATGAATCTTAACATTTGGATTAATCATTCTTCAGTAAAACATAGCAGATGCAAAAATATTGTCACTGTTGAATAAAAACACACCAAAAGAGAAGGTAAATAAATCAAATTATTTCACAAATTTAAAGTAAGGTGATCGTATTCATCCATCTGATTGCAAAGTCCTACAGAACGAATACGCTGAAGTGTTTCTATTAAACATTACAGTTATAAGGACATTCTCAATCCTTTCAAATACTCCCCTCAACCTTTGGGACATACACTTGGTACACTGAGCAAGAATTAGACACTGAAGACAATAATTCTTAGCTCATTTTTGCTGCATACTGTCTATTCACCGTGGTAGCCTATACTAACTACATTATAAACAAAGTGAGCAGAGGTAGTAGAGAAACAGCTCCTTCCTGTTCTCTGCACTCCCTAGTCAGCTGGCAGACGATAGTCAGAAGACTTGATTTCCACATGCATCTTCAGTATAGCTGCTGCAGAGTGAATGGAAACAACCCATCTCTGAACAGACAGATAAAATATAATAATGTAAGTTTTATTAATTATAGGGAGTTAAACCAGTATTTCTTCTAGCTCTGGAACAACTTCCATCACAGCTGGACCAGTTTAATTCAAGAAAACTTCATATCAAGTGTTTAGGCAGTTTTAACTTGAGCAAAACTAAGCAGTTAACTCCTTGATTAAAAATGTAACTGAAAAATAAAAGTAAGTAAATCTTTAGGATTGTTGTTTTAGACATAACTCTTAACAGTCATCCATTGAACTACAGCTTTGAAAAAAAATTCTGTAAGCTATTTATTACCTCTGCGTGGACAAGGATGATGCCATGTCTTCTATCTAACAAACCACTGGCGGATTTAAATATGTGATGTTTTGCTAATCCTTTCAAGTCAACCATGGCAAAAACGTCACTGATTTTGACATTGGGTTAATCTCACAAAGTACCCTTTTAGCAACTTTGTTAGCAGCATCCTAGACTCAAAAGTAACACACTCAACTGGAGAGAACCTCTCAGACAGCTGAATAGAAACCTTATTTACCAGTTTCCAAGCTGAACATGTTCATCCGTCTGGCAAAGCATCTTAGCCAATACATCAGCCAAGAACATCAGTACGACTGGAGGCCAGTTCTGACTATCAGACATTTTGACTGAAAGCAAGGCACTGTCTGAACTTAGAGCACTTCCCCCTAAAGCCTCTTGCAAGATTGGCTTCAGTATCTTGGTTTCCATAGGAATAGACAGAACTATCAACTGACACGCAGTCAAAGAATACAATAGAGAAGACAACTGACCAGTGCTGTAAAAGCCAAGGTAAAACTGTTTCCCAGCATAAGTTGAAGGGAAATAGGTGTTTGTATCTTACAGTCTTTGACCTCATCTATCCATGGTCTGTATATGCTGTTTCTGTGTAGCGTTCTTGGCTCTTCAGCTCTAAATTTTATAGTCTACCTATAGAAATTAGTGGCTTTCATGTAAAAAACACTTCAAGGATGAAAATGCAATTAGCATTCTCATTTCCAGTTGATCTCTTCTACTGTCACTGAACTTGTTTTCCTGTAGTGTTCTTTTGAAGTCATTCAGGCAGAAGTACCCACAACACACAATCTCTGGGGATTTACGAGAAAACCTGAGACACATCATCCGTATTGACAGGATCACTGCCTACCTCTTCATAAAGAATCAAAGACTAAGTTTTCAAAAAATGTTGTATTTCAAAAAATACTGTGATTTGAAAGATTTGACAGCAAGTACTGACCACCTCCTCCCCAAAAATACAAGTACTAGAAAATATTTATGACATTTATTTTCTTCACCTTAATGGCTTTAAGTTGAGCACTCTTGAACTAAGAGTAGTGTTAAAAAACTAAGAAAATATATCCCTGAAATATATGTCCTTCTTTTTAAAAATGGCATTTTCATATATTCACATTTTTCTCAAATCCTAGTAAAGTTTTCATTTATGTCCATATTTATAATGTTCTTCCCATTTTTAGTAATTATCTGTATACCTCACATAACTGATGTTTTGCAGATGTCCAAGTCTCTTATTGCTTAGTTATACATACATTACCTAATGCCTCCTAAACTTCCCACCCCTCTTCCAGAAACATAAGACAAGTTAGGATGGTTGCTCAAAAGCATTTTAGCAAGACAAAAAAAATTCTCCATAATCTGCTTACACACAGAAATTTTTAAATTGTATATGCTCATACTTTAAGAGGACAAACCTACATTTAGACAGACTTCAAACAATTTTCCATTTTTCTAGACTTGTTTCTATGCTATGTCCAGATTTCTATTTAAAATCTAATAAAAATGTTATGAAGAACAGTATTATCAATGACAGAATTCTACCTGAAAAACAAGTCTGAATGGCAGCCATCAGTCCAGTCAAAGTCCTCCCTTTTTATCCTAATTTCGTGCAGTACTGTTTCATTCTGGAAGGAAACTCATTGCCATTGCTACTCACTATCGCTCTCACCAGTACTGTGTCACTACTGCCCTGTACTTCTTAATTGCACCCCTCTAAGGGCTTGTGCATGTGATGTCCTTACAGACTCCTGGAAGCATCAATGCTTGCAAAATGAAAACTTTGCATATATACTCATTTTTGAGCATACCTTCCCAGAATTTTTGTTACGATTTTAGCTGCTGTTTTATCTGAAAATAAATCCATGTCTTTTAATTGATTTAAATATATTTCAAACATCTTAAGTCCTATAAAAAAACACTCTGTGAAATAATTACAAAAGAACATACCAAATTCTGTTTTGTGACAGAAGTTCTCCAGCCACAGTGAAATTTCCAGAACTATTACAGAAGTAGACAGACAACCCATAATGAAAATAACCTGCAATAAAGGTAGGTGTCCCCTTACTTTAAATTATTATTGAGACACTTGAAGCTACTTTTATATATGGCAATATTTTATAGCTTCTACAGACACTACAGTGATGTTTGAGATTTAAAATGAAGTCAGAATCTACTTACAGTACTGGTAAATAAACCAAAGCCTTAGGTAAGCTACTCAAACTACATCCTAGCAATAAAAGTACTGGATTTATTTCTCTTTGTTCAGCCTATAGGCAGTTAAAATAACAATATACAGATGATATTCATAACATAAATCACTTAATATTTCAGTAGAAATCATTCCTCATTAATAAAAATTTGTAGCATTCTTCATTAATGCCTCATTCTTCATTAATAAAAAAAAAGTGCAACAAAAAAGGGTTTCAGCTGCTCTACAAAAAGACCAAAAAATGATCATTTTAATAGGTAAGATAAACTAATTTTGCATTTTATGAAATGCTGACATTAGCTGTTGCTTTCCAGGAAACAACAGAATTTGCTCATGTAGTTTATACATATCCATTTTGACTTGAGTGTGATTCACCTAATTCTCTTTAATCAACAATTTAACCAACTGTTTACAGACAAAAAGAAAGACAAATGAAAAATTAGTGCTCCTGGAGTTTGTGGCTGGCCGTAAGATCTGAATTTATTTTTCAAATACCTTCTATAGCAATAGCCTTGCATGCTGAAGATGTCCTATCTAGTATACTATTGATTCAAATGACAAGCCTGAGCATCAGATTAAGAACGTGTCATACACCTGATAGAAGATTCCTGGAGAATTCAGCAGAAAGGTGATCTATTGCTGGTACTACATTTATTGAAGCGTACATGGAAACATTTAACATAAAACTAATTCACTTAAAATTAGAAAAACATTTATAATTAGTGAAAACAAATACCTTCACTTTTTACTACAGAATACCCATGAAAAGTCACCTCATTCAAACAGAAATCACTGAACAGCTCACAAAACTGAACTAAACCAAACTGATGAGCTAATACTAGCAATAGTTCTGTTTTAATTTGTCAGTGCCAAATCTGGACACAAACAAGTAAGCGGTTTCTCAGTCCCAACAACAATATTTCTTCTTGTAACCATTAAAGATCAGTCGTGAGGTCAGCTGCGGAGGGGCAATTAATGCAAGAACAATGTTTTATAAAGGACACTCAAAGAGGGAGATGCCTTTGCCTGTAAAGCTATTTTTTAAGATACAGACTTGGCAGCAGACATCAATGTCCTAGGAGAAGAGCTGGGCAAGTCTCTTGCGCACCGAGGGATGCCACAATGCTAAACATGCTAAAGGAACAGCAATAAGTGAAACAAAATGAAATCTATTCAGATATGAACCATAACACTCCCAGTATAGTACCATGTTTAGAAAGAATCGCATTTTTAAGATGTGACCATTAATTTTCAAGTTCAAATGCTAGAGAAATTTTCTAGGTCTAGAGACCTAGCAGTTGAAAACCAGGATAATTTAAGTCAACTTAAAACAGCCAAACATCAAGCAGCATGTAATAATGTTCTATAGAAAAAGCACTGCTCATGCCTGCACAAAGTACTGGCCTTTGTTGGGCAAAATTTTGCCTGTCTTAAAACGTGTCTGCATCCTGTTCAGTTCTAGTCCGTCTTCCCAACAAAATCTCTGAGTTTAAGTTAGGTACCAGTTTGGGGTTTTTTAGCCCTACGAGGTCACTTAAGATGTTTTTTTAAGGACGGGATCACTTTACCTTCTCATTCTTTAACTGACTGACTTCATAAACTAGTATGATTTATTTTATTCATTGATATCAGCCTGAAAAATGATCGCTACAAAAGAGGACTTAGAAAAGATCTGAAAAAATAACAATGAGCAAGTCATCAGCCCAGATGCTCTTCTACGTTTTACTCACAAAAGTATGACCGTGAATTTGATAGATGAAAATAAAGTAATTCTACCAGCTGGCTGTACAGATATTTAAGATATCATTCCATATGCTACGCAGAATTAGTTCCTTTTCACTGGGAAACACAACACAAGCAGGGCTGCTCTATGTTCTGCCACCATGGCTTGCACTTCATTCATATTTTCAAAATCTTTTAGAAAATCACTGCAGTTGGAGACATTTCTTATTATTTTTAATGAAATCTGAAATGCTTGCGATCAAGACAGCTCAACAGAGGCACTAGTATGATAATACAATACACGTTTTGGGCCTGACAATATCCTCTTTGGCAGTCTGGATCACGAAAGCTTATTTCAAGCACAGGAAACATGGTAAAAGAAGATATAAAGCCAAACGGTGGAAAGGAGGAGAGTTAACAGAGCAAGAAGCAGAGCAGAGATGCAGAAAAGTGAAATTACATTGTCCTTGAAAATGAGAGAGAATAGTTTGTATAATGAAAATAAGTCAATTAGGTTAATAAACAGCTGTGACATTGCTGGAGGAGAAGAGGAAGAAAACACCACCAATAGTGATGTTCTAGATAGGCTAAGAAGGGGAGAAAATGGAGAAACCACAGATCATTGCCATGGCAAGGAAACTGTCTGGGGAAAAAAAAAAAGGGGGCAAGGATTTTGGTAGCAAGGATTAGGTAAAGCTCTGGAAATTAAGATACTGAATTATGACACACTTCTTATCACAATGAATAAAAACAAAGCAGGAACTTGACAAAAAAGTAATTTTTCAGAAGAATGGACAGATTTTTAATAAGCTAAAAATATAATTTAAAAATCTTCTAGTAATAAATGAGCTAGGGCTTATTTTACTATCAGGCAAAAGCCCATTTTATCACAGTACTTCTATAGCGTAGACTACAACAGAGTGTAGAAACACTGGGTCAGCATCACGGATATTGTGGATACTGGAGCCAACCTGGCCGCAGCAGCATAATACTTCTCTTGCACCTCAGCAATCTCAGCTATCTTCACCACAATTAAATCTGCAAGAGCAGGCCATTATCTCAATTCTTCATCTGTCGTCCTATAGCTTACACCAGAAGGTTAAATGTGATTAAGTCAGATTATACAGACTCAAAACTAAATACCAAGATCATAAAGTGAGAGTTGGGGAAGCAATGAAACAAAACAGAGAGGGAAAGATGAGGCAGAGAACTGGATTATGAGAAAAGTTAGAAGTTTAGTTCTGATAAAGCCTAGACTAGAAATGACAGAGGCACAATACCTGTCAGATAACTAATTGCAAAACCAAAAATTATTCAAGACCCATGAATCCAGACTCTCACACAAAGATAGGTCTTTGGGAGCATGGCAGTCAATCTGAAAGGGGAAAAAAGCCACAATTTCTGACAGATTAGCCACTCAACCATGATAACAGATAATACGTTCAAGATTTCTGCTTCTGAAACACTCAGAGCATTGTACTAACCTACAAAGATAAACCTGAGATTTAAGGATGGGTTTGCCAGCACTTACAGCAGACCACCAGTAAATACTGTCATGAGTCCAAATGGCCATCAGTAAGTGGTGTAGAAGAGAGGGGAGCGGCAGGAGAATCAATCCAAACTGAAACACCAATAGTAAAACCACTAGTATAGAATAAATGACCAAAACCAGAAAAAAAAACTATGAAATTTTAAAAAATCTCCAAGCTTATAAAAAAGAAGAAAAATATATAAAATTGTCTTTTTTTTATTAGCCAATACAAAATAAAGGGCTTTTTTCCCCCCCTCTCTGAAAACTGCTATTTCAAGGTCATCAGCAGTTAAGGATGCTATCTCCTTGTAAGAGATAGCCAGTTATATGAAGGATAACTTTGGCCAAGTACTATAGATCTCAGGAAAAGTGTGTTACATAGAGAAAGGAGATACTGGTATAGTTACAGCTAAGACTTGCTTTGAAAAGAGTGACAAAGTAAGATGACAAAGAAAGAAACCACTATTTTAGTAATTTTATAAACAAGCGAATCCTCCTTTAAAATCTAGTCTTATCATTTATTCTGGTAAGGTAAATATTAGTACCGCAAACTTTCTGAGACATTAATCTGAAAAAAATTATTTGTTCTACTAGCATAATGGCTCTTTCATTGGATTTATCTTCTTTAGAACAATTCAAATCTTTCTCCAAGAAACAGGCAGAGAGCAAGGGATCAAACGCAACAACTGCAAGAAAATACAGACAAAATTCAACTGACAATTTTACCATCCAATGCAGGACTGGATCATAGTACTTATTCTACTTCCAGCAACATTGAAACAACTGCTTATATCTCAAAAACCATATTGGTACTATCAGACTGCCAAATCTTTAAACAAAATATTAAAACAAAATATTCGGTTTCTTTGTAGCTTCTGCTAAGTGATTCCCTCCATTGGTGGATATTTTCCTCTCCTATGTTATAATCTTTTGCGTTTATATTCCCCATCTGAGTAGTTAACTGGCTTTTTCTCAAGACACAGAGCCAGTCCGATTTGGTATCACGCTGCCAAATCTATTTCACACAAATTCTGTCTGTCCCTGCGTGTGCATGCGCGTGCGTGTGTGTGAGAGAGAGAGCGCCAGATACAGAGGGAGCACACACCATGCATCCTCATTAACTGGAGATATATAATTAAACAAGAAGGGGTTAAAGCATACGTTAGCCTATTCTACTTTTCTATCTATTACTTTTTAAAAAGCTTTCATATCTCTTCCTCCTTGCTTCTGAAAGCTAACCATCCCTTCTTCCTTTCAGGAAAGCTGACATTTGACAGCTTAACATAGCTGACAGGGTTACCCAACAGCCCACCCTCCCTATTCTCAATCCAATTAGACCTCTAATCCTCCAGATGAAAGGCCCAGCTACTCACGTTCCTCATGACAACGACAGCTATTGATTATTTGTCACTACAGCTAACACCTTCTCTGTCGAGGCCACTCTGACAGAAGCAAACCTACCAAATTAGACAGCACTTTATCTGCCCTGGAGGCCAAATGGCACAACAAGTAAAGGCTAATAAATGGTATAAAAATGAACAAATCATAACATTATGACAGGTTGATCGTTGCCAGCAGCTTCACAGCTCAAGCTTGATGCTCCGTTAGACCTGTTCCTTCTCTTTTCTCTTCCACTCGTGCTCCAACTTTGACTGAATTAAAGGCCAGAACAATTAAGGCATTTGACCAGCAAAGATAAGCTAGGATAGAAGTATCATCAAGGGACACAAATGTCAATAGCAGACTACCGTTTGTCAATAAAAACATTCCAGAGATGCAAATGCTTATGACTCTGCTCTCCACTAGGCTGTACTGACTGCCTTTGTACAGAGCTCTTCTCAATCCCAGGCAGAAACTCCGGGAAAATTAACCCCAGAAAACCAAGCTTGAGCTGAGAAGCGTTCTTATCAGGCAAGGATTTGCATCATTAAAAAAGGAATCCCAATACCGAGCTACATGACAGAGAGATGTTACGGTTGTTACTCCATTTAATATCCACGAAATTTTCCTTTCTTTTTAGTGGAGTTATATAAGCCAGGAATACATAATTTGAATTTATCATTATAAATTTTCTTCAATTGTTTCTCAAGAAAAAAAAGTCTGTTTCTAGGACAATATGCAGTATCTAGTAACACAGGACCTCACAAGTCACATCACTCTAAGGCAAACCGAAAAGCAGCTACAACATTTATTATTTTTACAGCGGTACTATCCAAAAACATTAACAGCGAGATCAGAGACACAGTCCCTGAACTGAGGCTGTGTAATGCAACAAAGGGCAGGAAGAGAACATAAAAAAAACCAATATAAAACACCACAACCACGGGAATGTTGTTAAGATCACGCAATCACAAGAATAATGTGAGTAAAAATACACAAGTTCTTGAAACAGTTAAAAAGCAATTAGTACTGCCCTGCCATAATCAATTAGTTGATTTCTCAACTACGCCAAAAAGAATGTATTTTCCAGCAAGGGATTCCTATGCTTCTGAAATTGCTTACTAACAATTAAGTGATATTAGATCAAATTACATTAAAACTTAAATAAAAGAAAAGCTTCTTTAGCTAAAGAAGACATAAGACATGAATATCTGCTATTGTACTTTGGAAAAATCTAGTTTAACTGAGGAAAATGTCACTGTGTAACATCTAGATCGTACAGATATACGAAACTACATGCAAGTGCAACATAATGCTATTTAAAAAAAAAAAAATCTAAACTGTAAAAAGATTTATTCAGTAAAAAAAGTAATCAAATTATGTAGTATTTGTCCTCAGACTGTTTCAACTTCTTAGGTTTACAAACTACTCTTGTGGATGAACACATATTTATTAATCGTCTCACTCAAGACACAGATGATGAAACTCTTTAACAGATGTGCATTTCAGTACGGCAGTATCACAGAACGTAGATATTAGAAGGAACAGTTTGGCAAACAGATCCCTTAAGATTACTATTGCCCTTAGAAAAAAGGAACCTACAGGACAAGTAGGTAAGTTGGGTCTCACAAAGCTCAAGCAAACCGGTAAAAATGCTGAAAAGTTGAAATCGCATGTAATACGTCCAGGAATAAATCCAAATCATTACCATACTGCTCTCAAGCGTACTCCAAACGTGACAGATCACCGCAAAGCGGAGACAAGCATTTTAATTGCCAAATAACGTTGTGCACCGCTCAGCAGCCACGCTTTCCCCCGCAGGGACAAACCCCGTCCCGAAGGCCCTTCGCCCC
>NW_008795036.1:1118224-1142453 GCF_000699145.1 Aptenodytes forsteri
CTCCCGGACTCCTCCCCGCGCAAAGACGCCTGTGCCCGCGCTGGCGGGAGCGGGTCCGCGGCGGCCTGGGGAGCCGTGCGGGTCTTCCGGCACGAGAAACCCCCTCCTCGCTTGTACGGGGACCCGCCTACTTGCTCCAGGTTACAGTCGCTGCTGTGGTCTCTCCCTACGGGGCAGATTCTCATTCTTCTTAAGGCGCACCCTGTTTACAGAGGAATGGGACACCTATCATTCTCCCAGTTTCGTTTTACCTAGTTCATTAAAAGTATTCTCATTTGGGCTTTCCCCCCCTTTTATTATTTTAAGACCTTTTTTTTAAATCTTTAACTATGATGGCTAAAAAACCAATGTTATACGAGAGGACTAGCTGGTGCCAAGCTGTGAAGAAAAATTACTGTTCTTCATTTCTCATCATACCAGCAAAATCTGTAAATGTCTTTGTGTGTTAGACTTATTAACCCGATGAGTTGTCTCCCCCGTTATTATTTCTGAGTTTTCTTCTGCGAGTCTTATTTATAATATATGGTTTATGATCGCTAGTCTTGGTAAGCGTGAATCTTTTCCACCGTTACAGGTCAGAATCAGAAACGATATACCGCTATGCTTTCCAAGTCGTGTTCCAGGAGACGCGCCTCCCTGAGAATCATATGGGAACATCCTTTACACATAGCAAGAGCTAATCCATTCGTCTTCACAAAAACCTTAGATGCAGTTATTGTTTGTTCTACTTTTAAATTTGGTTTGCAACCCTCACAATTAAAACAAATTTCTTCCAAATATGGATGCTCCGATGACGGCTGCCAAGCGTCAACTTCCCCAGGCCAAACTGCCCCGGGCAACTGGAGATCACCACGTCATCTGCATGTCAAAGGGAAGGCACTACTCTTGGTCCATCCCTTTCCACACAAATATACTCTGCTAGTAGCAGCAGAGTAGTAGTAGCAGCATTTGTCTAAATACGCCACAAGTGCTCCTGCTGCAAACCCTCTCTCTGAACCTCCCCCACCCACCTTCAGCTTTTGCTGCTGCTGTTCAAAGTGGGGAAAAATAGTATTTTGCTATTACGAGTGGAAGCAGATAGAAGCATTCTGCCTACAGCAAGCTACAGGGCAAACCCGTCAGGTATTTACACAGTGTAATGCATTTTACTGCCTCAGCCAGCTTTACTTGTTCTCTTTCACAGTCCAATCCTACCCAAAGACAGTAACAGACACTACGTTTTTTGTTTAGCCATGCTGTAATTCCTTTGATGCTCAAAATGACTGCTGGAAAAGTTGGTATATTCAGGGAGGTAGCCACAAATTGCAAGCAATGTTTTCAAACATGTTCTATTAGAATAAGTAAGTTTATTAACTAACGGTTAATAAAATAACTTAAAAGTCTATTTTACATGTGCCATAGCCTACAGACATTCATACCATATTTATCAGTGCAGTCTGTATAGAGACAGAGTCTGATCTTTAGCTACTCTGAAATTCTGATCTTGATGTCAAAAGAGCTACTCTGGCATGTAAATTTTTGCATAACCTTGTCTTAAAATGTGATTTCATACTAGCATAAAACCAGTGAGAAATCAGATTCAGATGCCTTAGTATCTGCTGTGCAACTGAAACCTGACTTGTAGGACAGTATTTCTACAGTTTTATCTTCTGCAGACGAGAGAACTGTCTGGATTTTAACCCACAGTTTGACAGTAGAGACAGATGATTGCTGGATACCAAATGACTATAGTGACTTAACACTTAACGAGCAACCAACAATGTGCACGTTCTTGCCTTGTTACGAGGCATGACAAAGTGGGTAACCTGAAAATGTATTGCCTGAAAACACGAGAATCACATATTGATCTTGCAAAGTAGAGCCCAAAGCAAGCTCTCCATACCAACAGAACTGATGTCAAGCTTCCTGTTTCAATTACGCTGCTCTATAATGTTTACTATAACTGACTTGGAAAGCCTTCCCTCTCCTTCACATCTGTGATGCACTAATGAATCAAGATACAGAATTTCTGAAAGTTGAAGAATATACAAGACAGTGTTCTGGCGATTCTCATAATATCTAGCGTTGCTTGATTTCCCAGAACCTTTTCAGACCAACCATTTCTCTCTCTAGCTACATGCAAAAGAGCTTACCTAACACTGGTCTCCACAAGATGCTTCTATCTTGTATTACTTTTTGTGTACGAACATGTTCCAAGCCGCCCTGCACATTTCAGTGGAGAAATACTGAAATTTAAGATGCCCTGGAGCTATGCTGGAATGCTGAGTTTCGTAAGAGGAGACCAATACTTCGATTTCAGGATCACCATTTCATACTTTAATATTTTGCTCACTGATCACTAAAGCAAGACCGGTTAATGCAGAGGCAAATAGAAGTATTAATGAAACCTAAAGAACAGTCTGTAGCAGAATTAGAGACACACACAAGATCCTAAAAGAAACAAACAGCTGCTATTTATCACACAAAAAACGCTTCAACTCAGATGGAACACTGCTAAGTTCTTATCTAAGGTTTTAAGAATATTTTTTCATGATGTCAAGGTTCATTCAGGAAGTTTCAGCCCTGTACTGTCTCTGGCTGCTTTATTATTCTTCCTCAGCGGTGACAGCACAACTTTATGGGGGACCATATTGTAAATCAGTTCCCTGTAACAATGTGAGGTTTTTCTTCCTGAACTTTTCCTGTAGTTATTTTTAACCATTTCAATTAGGCTTACAGCACAGATCAACAGTAGCATCAGCACAACCACTAGTGAAAAGCATTTGGGAGCACGAGGACTTGTGCAGAGTTCATTCTCTGTCGACGCACTGAACAGAGAGCAGATGTGCAGCTGTGAAAAGGGGTCAGAGGAAGGCCATGGGCGGGACCAACACTTTGGTAGCTAGATCAGCTTATCTGTAATACAACACACACAAATCACGTACAAGGAACTGTGCCTTCTGCCCTTGAGCATCTTCAGGCTGTGTTCACTAGAGAGAACCCTTTGTTTGGGAAAGTAAAGAAAACATTTGTATCACAGTTATTATCTGTGGCTTGATTAAACACAGAGGAAGCTATAGTCCTGCATGTAAAAAAATCACCTCTTGTGGCTGGTTGGCCAACATTCCTGTTTCACACCTTGGTTTGTTCAGATTTTTCACATTTAGTTAAATCGTATGTTCATATGAAAGTATGACAAAATGAATGTAAAGCTCATTCCTACTTCATGAACCCATATGCACAGAATTAATATTACTCATTATGAGCTCTCACTTAAGAGGAAACATAACAACAGATTACCAGCCTAGGAAAAAAAGAACACGAACTGACCACCATCATCTCTGGAAGGCACCGTGATTATTTATTTTCATGATACAGATTGGGAAAGAAAGTTAGAAGTGCATGTGCTCTTTTATACAGTTCAAATAATGCCTTATGAATGATTTGAGAGACTATAGCTCTAGGAAATGCATCCTGAAAAAGGTAGTGAGGGAAAAATGTATACGCTTGCTCCCAGGCAAGTTTTATTCAGGAGCTTTTGATACAAACATCTTTTACTTGGACAAGAAAAGGGAAATAACATTCTGTTTTAGGGGGCTCTTGGACTACCCTGACTGTACTCATTAGATAAGACTTGGGAATAAGCTTTCATAAAATAAGTGAACTAAAGACTACCTTCTGTTTCTAATTTTCTGCCATATCCTATCCTTCCACGGGCTGTCTTTTCTTACTTCCTTCTTTACCTGTATGGTTACCAGTGAGTATACAGGAACAACCATTTTTTCTGGTTTAAGAAAATTTACAATTAAAGATCATTAAAATACACCCTCCTACTTTACACAGAATTCCTAACTGCATCCTGGATGTACTATTATTTATCAATAACTGTGTCAGCAAAGAATTAATATAACCTACAGAATATTTAATGCTTCTAGATAATGAAAGCCACATTTTCCCACTGGGCTGGTATTAATCTTCCTGAAACCAAAATTAATATCCTCCTGACAGTTGAGCATCCTGATAGATTATTTTAAGTGCATACTATTAGTATCCAACAACAAAACTATTGAATTTTTTCTCTACCCTTGTTAACACAAAAGGCTGTGCTTGGGGAATTCATAGAGATTGTTACTTCCCCAGAGTAAACAGATTGCTAGTAAGTGAGCATCCTCTGTGAGAAATTCTGAAAGAAGCAGGCCTGCTTTTTTCCTTACGTTAAACTGGAATTACTTAATGAAAAATAAATGAAAAAATCATATACAGGTAATTTGGGTATGAATAGAAACACTTCTGTTCAGAAGTATCACATGTGGGTGTTTAAGCAAGTTGCAGTTTAAGACTAGAAGCAAATTGCTACCAGAATGCTTACAAGTGAAAATGAATGTCTGTAGTTAAACTGCAATCCCAGTACTTGTATCTGTCTCCACAGCATGTTTATTTCATAATAATCTAAGTTCTACCAGCTTAAATGATCTGTACCCATGTAATAACACAATTCCTCAGTGTGAAATCACTGGCGACTTATGTTAATGATTTTACTTCTGTTGCAATCAGTCACTGTTTCAGCTCCCAGTAAATTACATCCATGTTCATGAAGTCACAACTGTCCTCTGAAACTCCTACGGCAATCTTCATAGGTGCACTCCTGCAATAATTTGTATCATTTTCTGGTGGGTTTGTGGTTTTGGGTCTTTTTCGCTTGATTGTTTTTTAATTTAAATTTTCTGAAGTTAATGACTTGACCTCTCCTTTTTTTCTTTTTTTCTTTTTTTTTAAGGGTGTGCACCCTTTCAAAATTGCTTGGGAGACCTGTCCATTTAACAAGAGAGACCAAAACATTCTACCTTTATAGTGGAACAGAAGAAAACCCAAGAAGAAAAACCAAGTAACTTCATTTACACGGCCTCCTGCCTACAAAGACTGAAACATCTCCGTCATAAGGATAATGAAGAAAAGACAGATACTACAAAAGATCATGTCAATGAAGATTCGAAAAAGATGACTTTCTAAAAAATGTATGCCTTGTGTGAGATTCATTTGGCACAATTTAGACATCGACAGCATCAAAACCTACATCAGTCAGATGCCTAAAAGGATGACTGAGCTAGTCAGTGTGTCCTAAGGTACTCATCTATACTTTAGGGTGAATGAACTGCACCCTAAAGTGCACTAACTTTAAAAGTGATCTAGATGACTAGCTCAGATGTAGATGTCTGCAATGTAATTTTCTACAGTTACATGAGATTATTCTCACCCTATCGTCTCACATTGCATTGTAGTATATTTTGAATATTTTCCATCAAGAGAAGAGATATATTTGTTACATTTAAGCAAAGAGTTTAACTTTCTAGCTCCTTATTCTTGCTAAGAATCTTTTTTAGACCAACAGATGTGTAAAGCTTAAAAGCTGCAATAAAAAGGATGTCTATGACCAAACGGAAGACTTATCATTAAGAACATAGTTATTATCATTAAGCAACCACTCATCAAAGGTTATCATATCAAAGTATAACCATAGTTGTTTTCAAAAAGCACTGCTATTTCAAGTAGTATTAGTAGCTGAAATTTCTGACCCTACCTTATTACTTCAGGAACTTTCTGCAAAGAAAGGTGTGAGAACACTTTACGCTTAATCTGCTACCAAAGAAAGGTGGCTAGGTGGACCAATAAGCAAGGGAATATCCTAACTCTTACTTCTTGCAAATAGTCCAGAATGACATTAATGAAGTCTGAGACAGAGAGATTACAAGAACCCTTTGTGGAGAACCTGATACATCTTTCCAGGTAACTATTGCTTTGTAGACACGCTGCAGTGACAAAAGCCATTTGGACGAAGCATGGCAAGACAAGGATGACATAGCGACTCATTAACTGGTAAAGATGACCTTAGATATTAAAACCGCATTAGATAGGGTTACTGAAATCATCAGATCGCCTTCACTTTTTACCTGTGTTGAAACCCTTGGAACTGAAAGAACATGGAATCGCATAGGTCAGTCTGCCTAGCTATGCTATCAAATATTTGTGACAGAGACTATGAACAGCATTTATATCAAGTGCAGAAATTTTGATACTGTTTACTGATATCCAAAGCAAAATAGAGCTATTTTGACAACTCTCAGTTCTGAAAGATGGCTTCTAGGACACTTGTGGGACAACAAGCAAAAGCACTTGAGTGCACCAGAATACCTGGGAGGAGATCAGCTACGCAACTGCAAGTAACAAAGGAACTGCTTAAAAAGGAGTTAGAGGTGCCATTAGGAAAAGATGAAGGATTAAGGAACTACTGTGAGACTCTCTATCCCATCAGATAATGTTTTGTACGACCATATGGGTAATGCTGTAATCTTTACCTGTAATTTAGGAAGAACTCTGTATTATCAACAAATGAGAATTTGAATTCTGAACACTGGATGTGATTGTTAGCATTTTGAAGGACTGGAAGAAATGCTTTTACGAAATAAAATCCTTATGCAACAGTAATAACAAACACGATGGGAGCAAAAGTTGTCTGTTCTTCTGCAGACAATAGTTGGAAATATAAAACTTGCAGAGAAGTTAAAAATAAAAATGAAATATAATAGGGAGCTGGTATGTACATATGTGTATGTATACACACACTCACCAATTATAGCCAGGTTTGTAAATCACATAGGTGTAGTAAGAAGCTAGTCATGCAAATGTTAATGGAATGACGTTACAACTGTTCATTTAAGTCCTATCCAACCAGAAATCCATCGTAGAGAAGAAAGGCAATTAGAGTCCTAACTAATTTTACTTTATACTGATGATTTATGGCTGAATTCAGGGCTATGCCACATTTATAGAATCATAGAATCATAGAATCATTGAGGTTGGAAAAGACCTCTAAGATCATCGAGTCCAACCGTCAACCCAACACCACCATGTCCACTAAACCATGTCCCTAAGTGCCTCATCTACTCGTCTTTTAAATCTGAATGTTTGTTCTGTAACAGGGATTAAAAAAAACAAAAAACAAAAACCAACCATACAAGCTATTTTACTAGGACTGAAAGACATGAACTGGCAGTCCCTTTATCACTGAAGTCTCCAGACAGGAAAATGGGAATAGCTTCATCTCAAGTGAGCAGACATTTCTACCGATACCTTACACAGTTACTTGATGCTGGAGAAAAAACAAAGGAAAGAACCTTACATGGGCTGTAGTTTTAGCTGATACCGAGGGAACGGAGTATTGCAAGATTGTCTGACAGACAAATTCCAAAAAGCATCCTGCAGAGAATGAAACCAATTTTTCTCTCGATAACCAGGATTACTAATGGGAAAGTCACCATCTTGAATCTAAACACATGAAGGAAGACATTCAGCTTCCTTCTGTCCAAGACGGCTAAATCACTCTTTCTGTTCGGCATTAGAAGAGTATCTTCTCACAAACTCTTTGCCTCTGAGACAGTTCTGCGGCTCCCAAATACAGCAGAGACCATTTTATGTCAAATCAATTTCAAGACTGTTTCAGAGGAACACCTGTAAAGGGACATGTAAAGGAAGCCTGCAGAATGATAACCTAAAGATACTCAAATATTCTGGCAACAAACTCTAGCCCTCAGGATGTCTGCTGCAATCTGATGAGTAAGGTGTTCCAAAAGCACTCCCAAGAGACAGCAAAGAATGGCAAAAATAATTCTAGTACCTAGAGAGGAAGGTTCCTACTCAGGAAACCTAACTGCATTTTACATCCATCTGCTTTAGTTGAGAACGTATGTGTGGAAAAGTGTCTTCTCTTTCCTGTCTCCTCACTGGTTGCACGTAAAGGTCTGTGCATTAATCTTAACGTCTCTCTCCAAAGAAAATGAAAATCAGGATGCAACTCAAGTGCAATTTAGGAATCTGAAAATTCCAAGCACTGTCACAGCATTTTTTTTTCTGTCTGAAAGTCAACTTTCAGTATTGGTTTCCGAGGAAAAATTTTTTTTTACTTTGGCAAAAAAAAAAAAAATTAGCCCTTAGAGGAGAACATAAACCAAAAGTATTAGAGAGGAAAAAGAAGAATGCAAAACATTATTTAAACAGCCAAAACTGCATGGAACATGAAGCTGCTTTCAATTTTAATTTTATATATTTTGCAGAAGGCATTCATGACAGAAATGCAGATCTTAAAATGTTAATAAGGAAAGACTGAAGACAAAATTTTACACACATGAATTGTTAATTTCGTAAGCTGACATCAATAATGAGTAACTGCTCAGAAGGCACAGAATGCAGTTTTACAGGACAGCTAACCAGTCAGCCAAATGCAAAGCAGCTGCAAGGGCTGTCTCCTGACCACTTTTTGCCACCCCAGCACTATGATGGCACAAGCACTTACGTGGCTATGGGGTGAATCACATCTACCTAGTACATTACACAAGTGGGTGACTGCATAAAATCTTCTGCTAAAACAGCATGAGGTAAAGACAGTACCTTTTTATTCAGCTGCACTGTCAACTGAAAACACATCTAAGATGGTCCAAGCATCACATGGTACAAAGTGCCCTTTCATGATTGCAGCACAACATAAAAGAAATGGAGAGCGCATGCAGTTAACGGATATTTTGCCAAGGAAAAATATCTCTTGCCTTGAATAGCTGCAGTACAAATATCCACAATATGAACATACAGACAAAGATTAAACTAGAACTTATATTGTTTTGTTATGCTAAAATGTATTCTAAAAACCTGGCGAAAATATAATTTTTAAAATTAAGTTTTTAGTATGATTAAAATGTTCATGTGCCTACAAGGTCACAAAATCTAGAGCCTGTATGAAGACTAGGCAAGTATAGTATCTCACAGCAATTTTTTAAGTCTCTGATATTGTTATATTTATAAAATACCTGTCTTTGAAACAACAACATTCACAGTAAGCTGGTCACTTAGAAATACGAAGTTAACCCTGGTACACTAGAGACAAGGTTATGATGATGACTGAAATATTTCATCAGAGTATTGTGATATGTAACCAAATAGATGAATTAGCCTATTTCAACTCAACTGTAACCTACCGTAACTAGCTATGATGGTAGTCAAGTAATGTAGTGCATTACTGCATGCATTTCAAGAATACATTCATATTAAATGTTTTTAATAGTTAACGTTTTTACCTAAGGAATTTGTAAATTTAAAATATTAAATGAAGACTTAATTCCCCATAAGGGATGCAGTAACACAGACCACACAGTCCTTATGGACTCCCATGAAAGTGTAACTGAACAATGTCACGTTACAATCTTCCCAAATGGTTCTCTGTTCAATTGCATATGTCCCTCCTTACTAAATACTGTGACCATACTATAGCTACCTTTATGTAAAACTAACTAAAATAAAACAAAATAAAATGCAGAGTATATTAAAAAGTATATAAAACATCTGAACAATGTGAATGATTATGAACAGGGGACAAGTTATTATAAGTAGAAATGGTTTGCTACAAAAATCATGGCAGGCACTCAAACTGGTACCAAAAGACACAGCTTACATAGCCAAAACAACTTTAACTTTTGAGCAGTTATAGTTTTAAACATACTATAAAAGGTAAAATAGTAGAAAAAAAGCTGTTCTTTTCAGTTTGAGCTTTTAATCTTCTCTGTAGAGCCTTTTTCATAGTTTATGAACTCAACCTTCTTGGCTAGCTAGCCAACCCACCTTCTCCTGTCAGCAGTTTGTTCATTCTCCTGTAACTGTGGACACTTCCCCCAGCTCTAAACACACTCAAAATTTATTTCAGCTCTGCAGTGACACTTTAAATTACCTTTTATTTTATTGTTGAATACTTCCTTTAGCACCTCTTCAGTGGGACAATATAATTGGACAATATTATAGACTGAAATTGTAGAAGGAAAAACAGACTAATGCATTTCCCTCCTAGTCCTAGAAATTATTTGGTATTCCCTATCCTTGAAATTCCCAGACATGGGAATTAACAGTATATGGCCTTATATCCACTGAAATTAATGGTAACATCCTAAGGAGTATCAGAGTGTACAAAATTTAGTCTTTACTTAGAACTGGCTATCCCAAAATAGACAAGGACTATTTTTCCTAGAAAGTACAAGTTCTTAAAACAGCAATGAACTACACTGTCTCTGCAGACAGCTACAAATACACTGAGTAAAAACATTAAAAAATAAAAAATAACCCTCCAAAGATTTACTTTGGGATGAGACAAGTTTTTAAAAAACTCATAGCATTATTTGCCTCTAAAATAATGAAAGCCTCTAAAGGTACAACACGCTTACTCAATACAAGAAAATCTCCTTTATACCTGTTGTGAATGCCACAAGTTTAAACAATGGCAGAGCACTTTTAATGTAATTACCTTTTGTGCAGCAAGATGGAGAGCAGTTCTTCGGCTACGATCAGCTCTATTAACGTCAGCTCCAGCCTTCAGCAATGCCTCTGCACAGTCCAGCCTGTCAGCCAATACACAGTACATAAGTGGAGTTCTTCCAAACTGGTCCTCTTTATCTTTCAGCTCAGAGTTTCCTAAAAAAACCCCCAAAAACGAACAAAAAAACCACATGAAACAATTAAGTCTATGAGTATCTAAGAGTAGTACTTTTTTATTAAAAGGGTACTTTAATTAAAAGTAGTACTTTCTTATTATAAACGAACAGAGTGATCAAAATAAAGGAGTATAAGATAAACCCAAAGTTACTACTTTTTACCCTGTTTTTACTGACATTTATAGGACATTTCAAAATATATTTACAGAAAAAAGTACATTCAGAAAGCATTAGTTCCACAAATACACCTACCGCCAGTAACATTCTGCAGCGGCATAATTATAAATAATTTTTAAATAGTTACACAGGTCTTGGCTGCAAAGATTACTTTAAAAAATATCAACAGCAAGTAAACCAAATAGTCCTTCTGAAACCTGTAAACAGTGTAACTAAAACAAGCTTTGAAGCTTACTCACAGCAATGTTTATTTAAAAAGCATAAACAAGTCAATATTACATCAATACCATTATTTATTTCATAGTGCCTTACAATATGGAAGCTACTAAAATACTTCTCAAGCTTTCTTGAATTGATACAGTTAATAAGGCAGCAGTTAAGCTAAATGAGAAGTTTGAGGTCCTATAAAAAAATCAAAATATTGTATTCCTATCCACAGTAAAAAAAAAAACGAAAAACCCAAACCAAAACCTGAACCAGTATGCATCCTCCCCTACAAAGTTTCGTATTTCTGTTATGTCGCCACATAGAAACTAGCACCTATAAATTCATGGGTATCGACTATCCTACACATCCCAACTCTAAATACATCTCCCATGTAGCAACATCGTCTACAATTATTCAAGGAACACTGAATTTTAACATGTAAGTTAATTTTTCTTTTAAAATATTCCCTTGTTTGCATGATTGTTGATGCTTCAAAAGAACAGCAGAGGCATGCTTCTCCTTTACAAACACAATCTTCACTCTCCCCCAGCATATTATACTTATCTACATATCCAGTAATTGTATTCTCAGTTATAATTTCTATTCATTCACCCAGCAGAAGAGTCAAGCAGATTAAATGTGAATCAGGGGGAATATCAAGGATTAAAATTCGTTCCCTACCAACCAAGCGTCTGACAAAAAACACTTTTAAGCAGGATATTGCCAGTTAGAGCAATCATTTGCTCACTCACTTAATTTCCAAGTTCCTTTATAACTGTTGAGTGAATACCATGTTGTTCTCATTATTCATTCTGTAACACCTTCTCTTGCTTAGAAATTGTGATTTGCACTGAGAAAACTTTTTCTGCTCTGTAAAAAAACAGTTTAGGAACCTTTCCAAGCTCTTCTGTGAATGCAGATATAGAAATTTTTTTTTGTTCTTCACCCATGGCCTTGTCTTCTCTGACTGCCCCTTCACCTTGACAATCCACTAGTTTTATAATTAATTTTTATGCCTCTAGCAAATTATTAAAAAAAAAAAAAATCTTTTACTGACCTGCATCTACCGTCCTCAGACACAGGTTATGTTTTTTGAAGAACACCTTCTTGCTTTTAATACCCACTGTTACACTGCTGTTTAGCCATGCTCACTTCCCTTTGACCTTCTCAAACTTTTTCTTTTGGAAGTGCTTTTGCATTCACTTCACACTGCAAGCAAGGAGTTTACTCTTTAGACTAATCTTTAGATTCTTCTTAGCAAACATTTTCATTTTAATGTCCTTCGCCATTTTTAGAGTACACAACTATAGCGGGCTGCTGTTGCTTATCTGTGTATACTCTGATCAAGAGTTAAAAAAATCTTGCTTAGTAACACTGATTCAGGTCCTACACAGCAGTTAAGAGCAACTCGGGAGTTGGCTCTGTTCTGGGTTCACTGAAAATTCTGTTGCCAGTCCACTAATGATTTCTAACAATTTAGTTTTAGGATCATATCCTCAGTAGCCATTTACCCAAAACATATGAAAGTAACCTTCATTACTATTGTGTTTCCTGTCAGTTCAGACTCTCTGATCTCCTTTAGTATGTCACACATATCACCATCTGGTCAGATGGACAGTAATAAAATGTTAGTACTATAGTTTCTTATTTAGACCTGTAAATGCAATGATTAAGCGGGTTTTTTTGGTGTTTAAGCTTGATTTATATGGTCATTTGTTAATCTCATTTGAATCCAAGACTTGTTTTCTGCTTCGGTTTTTAAAAGTGTATCACCACTCCTCCACCTACATGGCTTCCGTGGATATATCAGAATACAAAGTACACAGAAAAATCACTGTCCTCACTGATGCCTTCCCTTCCACAGATTTTACATTCTCACCATATTATCAACAGCCTCATTTAAAGCACGACATCCTAGTTCTCCCATCAAATTTTTTTAGACTTTCATGTACGCAGGAAAACATACATTTGTTTTGGATTTCTGTGCAACTTCAACCGGTTTGAACAGGATGCTATCTTTTCCTACTGTATTACCACATAAATGAAGATACAGAATAGCTGTGATTCCACCCTCTGTAGATAAGCCACTGGGAACTGCGCATACCCTCATCAGCATTTCCTCATTTTTACCTTTAGAAACCTTCTCATAATGAGCATAACAGCTGAGTCTTGGATTTTTTCAGTAAGTAACTGACCAAAGTATATTTTTATACTGAATAAAAATCAAATAATAAATCCAATAATAAAAAATTACATTTGTAAATTTATACAGGTGATTTTTTTCCTGTGGGACCTTGTATAAAAGCTGAATAAGGATCTGGTCTGAACTTTGCTTAGAATTAGTGAAGATAAAGTATTGGATATGTCTTATTCATTACTCTTCACATCTACACAAAAGATATCAAAAAAGCTTAATTTTATGGTAGCATATTTAAAAGTAATTTTTAAGACTTAAAAAATAATTTGCAATATGTTTCTAAAGGGCAGTTAAAAGCTGTGTAAGTTGAAAGGTATTTGGATTATTATTTAAGTCCTGTTATATGTAATTACAGTTTGACATGAAAAAATGAATATGCAATATAATTTTGACTATTGATACTGTTAAAATTCTAATTTTTATCAACAGTTTCTGAGAAAAAAGCTCATGTATTGTCTTTAAATATCCACTTAAGTGTCATCTTATTTTCATTATTGAAGTCTATAGTTCTTTACTTCTACTTGAAATGAAAAGTTGTAATGTTTACTAAATGCGTTAGAAAGCAGCATGTAGAAAAAAAAATGTCACTTGTTTAATTAATTACATGGCCATTAGGAAATAATTCAAAATGTAACATAGGAGTTCTACAGGGGAATACCATTTTTTTTTTATTTTCCCCAACTTGTAAAAACATTTGCTAGACTTTAATTTCACAGTATTACAATTCCATTGCAAACTGGATGCAGTTTCAAGATAATTCTTTCCTCCACTATTACAAAGAAGTATTTTAAAAGTTATACATACAGACTGTGAAACCGTCGATGTTTTACGTCTCAATATTTTAGCTAACAATAAATGCTTTTTCCATTCAATAGAGCATAGTACAGAAACATCAAAGCCAGTTATGACCAACCACGCAGCCCTGTGCAGCAACATATAGATACTGAGGTCCAAAGCGTAATTTAACATGGCACTGCTCTCAGCCAACAAGCCAGTTTCTTTAATTAGCTGAGTATAGTCAGGTGCTCTTCCAGTATTAGTTCAGTCTGGTAATTTAGATATCACTAAACCATATCCCACTGCTCAGTGTTAACACAGACTCAATAGTGTCTTAAATTTGTTGAAGATGATGGGACTTAGACAATCACATATATTTTTTAAAAAAATACATAAACATGCATTTATCTGAATATGACACATGCACACGGCTTATGCTCATATAACACTTGTTCTTAAGTCAGCGGTGTGCAAAACTAGTCCCTCTCCCTCAGATTCCAAGTTCCCTTTCTGTTATATAATGTTAGAGGATATACAGAATGTAGAGACTAAAAGAAAGAAATGGGTATGGTCAAGACGAGCAAAAATGGCCTAATGCTCAAGTACAACGCAGCTAAGTAGAGCAACAAACATCTAATTTCAGGTACAGCTCCCAAAGAGTAATGTAGCTGATGACAAAGAGTTTCCGTGACTGCAGACAGACTGAGTGAAAAATGAGCTAGACCTTCAAAACTTGATGCCAGTGATTTACCTGAAGCTGCTGCACTGTTTTTTTTAAGGGAAAGAAACTATCTTCAGCTAACAGTAGGTTTCTTTTTGTTATTATTTCATTTGCTTACAAGACTCTGTAAGGCCCTTAGAACGGTTAAGGTTCTGTGGGCATTTGCTTGAAAGGGTGTCTCTGTGCACAGGGTAAGAGACAGGACAAGGACTAGGAGCTACTATATCACCATCAGGTGCTAAGGGGGACTAACCTGATGAGATGCACTAACCACAGCACCTTGTGGACCTCACAGTTGCAGTAAATTATTATTTTCTGCCATCAAGAAAGCACAGGTAGCCTTCTAAACATTCACATATTGGTGTATCTAAAATGTGCAGTGGCAAAATTAAATTATCTTCTACATACCTGCCTAAGAAAGGAAGTTTGTTTGATCCCTCCCCTTTCAGGATCAACATCCTTACCCCACCCAGATTATGCATTTCATAAGCTTGTTGCCAATGGAGGTCATGAACACCACGGAATCAAGTGGCCCAATTCCAAAATTTAACTCTCATACTCATACCTCATCACTTCCTCACAGTCTGTGCAAGCAGTCACATCTGACTCTCAAATTTCTATGCATTTTTCAAACCAGAAGAGGAGAAAGGGCAGGAGGAGGACGTGAATTCTGCTTAACTTTTAAAAGACAGACCATCTCGTGTTACTTGCAAGAATCTTGCCTTTTGTAATATCTGATTTGAGTTTTATTCAACCTCCCACATGGCAGAACATGGAAGATAGAAGCAGGGAATCAAACAAAAACATGCAACTGCATATTTGCAACCCCGAATTTATAGTTAACATTTACAATGAAACATCATATCAGTTTTAGAAGCACTTGTATGCAAGCGATACATGATAAGGGTTTTAGAATGAGGAGCTGGACTGAACGGACAGTTCAGTATAATGACTATTATACACATTATTGTGTTCTTATAAACAATTAAAACAAATAGATGCATCTTCCTGAAACTCTACATAAATGTATTAAATGCAAAATGATCCTCCAAACGCAAAATTAACTTTTGCTCCCTTTTTGCCTAGGATTAAAATCATACAGATGGGTTTTAACACTGAAGAACTGTTAATTGAAGACATGTTCAGTGTTGTATACAACATAGAAAATACTGTGAGTATTCCCCAAAGCCTGAGATCATACAATTCTAAAACAATGTGATACAGTACTAAGCAACTTGTGCAATGCAAACAATTAGCACACTTTTGTTAGAGCATTGGTTATACAATAAACACTTGGCATGTGCTATGCTTTATGGCATTTAACCCATAGGCTATTTAGAAAGTCCTGTAATTAAGCATCAGTAGTGGTTAGCTTAAAAGGACACTTTGTTCCAAAGCCCTGTTTCTCTATCTAAATTTTCTACTTACCTTTGATTCTGTCTATTTATGCCTCTTACTGGTACAGGATGTCAAAAGAAACACAGCATCCAGAACACACTGTATTATTTCAAACACCTGTTCCTTTAAAATCACAGGTATTGGGCAGCAGATTACACCTGTCCATACTCATGAATTATATGCAAACACAATATATATGTTTATATACAGTCACACATGCTCCATTCAAGCTACAGATGGGAAAAGGAATAATCACTAAACAGGTTGGAGGGACTGCTCTAAGAGACTGTTTCACCAGCCTCTATGCCCCTCCTATGTTAATAACTGAATAGGGAAAACTCAAAGAGGAAAATAACAATTAATTTAGGGGTAAAAAGCCCTCCCTAAAAGAAGGAGAAAGTCAGACTTTATGTTCCTGCATATACCACTAGCCACATAATCAAGATGCAAAGCTTGGCTGTGTTAGGAGAATGCTGTTAAGCAATCCAGCATAGGCACACGTAACGCTGAAATACTGTCCTGAATTAGATGCTGCTGCTAAGTGTAGTCATGAAGTTCAGTGAATAACACCAATTGCTCAATTTACTTCTGGCATCAAGTTATACTTTCAACAGTGCCTGGTAAGCAGCTAAAAATATTACTCTGATGCATTCTTCTTCTGCTAGGCAATAATTTTTTTTTTCGGTCCTGTCCTGGCAAAAGTAAGGCCTGTGTCATATCCTGTCAAAACACGACAAAGCAGAAAAGCCAAATTTTGCTATTATAGCAAAGGCTGCAAGGATTATGCAGTTTTCACTCCCATGTAAAAATAACACACAACATTTTTATTTTGTTGCTGCATGATAGCCATTAAAAGAACAGTGATTTCCATATCTAGTTCTAATGGCTGTGTTGTGGTATATTTGACAAGGTGTACCAGCAACACAGAAGTACTTGTTCCTTTGTGTTTTCAAATACATCTTTCGGCTGCAAGATTAACAAAAACATACTGAAGTCAGCAAAAACTCTTTGTTGTTGCTTCTGATTGTTAGCCAGGATTTGAAAGCTCAGACTTTTTTTCCCCCTCCATATGCAGGCAGAGAACTTAAAAAAACCCAGGTATTTAAAGCTACTTTGCAGTTGCATCCCACACATTTCTAGAAGCATCTGCATATCAACTGCTCATACGTTGTTTATAAGATGTTCTACAAAAGAATGAACAGATAGCATTAAATGCAATCGGTATATGTTTGAGCCATTGTATGACAAAAAAAAGTTGAAGGCCCAACAAAAAATATTTGTTTCAACCAGTGGAGCTTCTATAAAGTCAGTTCCCTCAAATGTTTTCTCCTGTTTGAGTTAAATCACTTCTAATTGTCTTTTGAGAAAATTAGATATACCTTGTAAAGAAGAATGATTTACTGCTTTCTATACAGCTTAGACAATAGATCCACATAACTTACTATCTTGTCTTCAACACAGGTCAGCAGAAGATACATAAACAATTACCATTAAATCCTTTACACCCATTAAAACTGACAGTTAACGGCATAAAAACAGACTAAGCTTCTTATTATTTCACAGTCCTTCACTCTCACCAAGCTCCAGGAATGGGATTTTCAAAAAAGGCTGAGCAAATAAAACTTCTACAGTATCAGCTGGAATTGCATTTAATCAGAAACTCTGAAAATCAAAGTCTTCACCTATCATACAACAGCCTTCCAAATGTATGTAAGATTGTTTTTGGAACACAGAACATATACTGCTTTTGAAAACTACTAACCTGGAATGCCACACAGTTCTTGGACAGAGAGGGAAGGCAAAATCCTGGTCTTTTTAATGGATGGGAATTTTTTTTTTACTTCAGCTTCAATAGGACCAGACTCTCTCCTTACATTTAATTTGTCTTGAGAAACACTGTTAGTGTATCAGAATCAAAGTAACAAATAGGGCTGGCTCATTTTGTCCCCAAATACTACACAGTGACAAGACTTCATTAACTATAATAAATATCTGTAAAAACAAGTTTATCAAATTTCCCACAAAAGCAATGATTCAAAAAATAAGGATTTGGGGCCAAAATATTTCAGCCCAAAGCACTTCTTCAGAATTTCAAATTCCCTGGAACAGGAGTCCTGAGTAAGTCTTCTGGTTGTATCACTTACCAATTTTCTATTTTACTTCACACAGAAGTACCAATCAAAGGTAACAGATAATAAAAACTAAGAAAAATCAGTCCTATTTTCAGGACTGCGTTTATTCTAGAAATATATATAATCAAGAAATGAAAACATATCTTAAAGATCAGAGCAGTAAGTCAAAACTAAAAAGCTTCAGTTCTGAAGTAATCAAAATGCATCTACAATGAAAACATTTACCTGCTATTAGCTTTTGGAGGGTACTCTTATCTCCATTAACAGCAGCAGCATGCACTTCAGATGCTAACGAGGAACCACTGAAGAAGCAGTTTGCTGAAATATTCATACTCTTTCAAGGTATTACCATAGGTCAGATCTGCACCACCAACATTTTTTTCAGGAATTCGGTTCTAAAAAAAACCCAATAAAATAGAATGAATTTTATAATATTATTAAAATGACTCAAACAATGCTAAAGAGAATAAACTTCTGTTAAAAACAGAAAAGAACAAACATGTTTCTTATTTCATGGATTAAATCTACCTCTAGCCAAGATTCAACCAGAAAAAGCCTACATTAAGGATATATATATAATAGTTTTGTTGCCTTCAACATAAATTTCAGTGAATAAGCTTTGCAAAAGTCTGCAAATAGGACAGTGTTTATCTACAAATCCAACAGACTGTTCTTCAGAGTGTTGGCATGCATGCTTCAATTCAGTAACCAATGAAGTTTGGTATCAACTTGATATATTCCTCCAGTGCTTGATATCTGGTGGTATTTTACCATGATGGTCAATGGACATATGCAGGACAAGGTTTGTAAGTTGAAGTAGTATCTTTTATTTGACCAGCTGGAATAACTGAAAAAATCAGATCAGCTTTCTAGATCGTAAGTGTTCTTCAAACTTGAACAGAAGTGGGAAAATGTGTGTGTAAGAAAAGCCACAATGAATTAGACCAGGAGTCTGGCTCTAAATCCTGTCTTAAACTGGCCAACGGTAGATGCCAAAGAATAGAGCAAATATACACACACACACACATATATTAAATAATAATTATATATATGAATATGATTTTGTCCCCCTCTTCCAAATACTCTCCCAACCTACAATTATTTCTAGTTCAATCACTTCCTGAAGTGGAGTTGGTTTCTGTGTATTTAGTACTCTGCAAATTCTGTTAATTTTTTTCAATTAATTTCTCTACTATAAATGTGTCCAGTTTCCTCTTAAGATTATGCAAACTTATAGCATCCACAACATCCACTGGCAAGGAGTTCCGTGCCACAAGCAAACACTGTATGGACAAACCACTTGCTTTCATCTGTCTTGTCCTGGCTCTTGCCGCCATCTGAGGGCCCTTAATCCTTGTCCTGGAAGGGACAGTAGATAAACAATTCTTATCCAGCAGTAATTATTCTACAGATCTTTAACATATCCTCCCCTATCATATCTTCCTCTAGCTGAAGGAGTCATAGCTTACTTAGCTGTTACCCAGGCAGCAGCTTTTCTGCATGCACGACCATTTTAATTGCCCTTTTTTGGACCTTTTCACAGTTCTGTTCTAACCCTTTTGAGATGGAAAGAAAACTCCACTAGTTATTCAAGGTATGGGCAAAACATGGATTTATGCAGTGGTATAATGGCATTTTCTTCTTTCTCCTCTATTTCTTTCCTAAATCACGTCTACCACTGCAGTTGCCTTCCTAGCCTCTTCTGAAACAGAACTGCTACCTTCACTGAACTACCACTGCCTCAAGATCTTGATAATGATCAGCTCAGGTCCACACACTATTTCGGAAATGAAGAAGGGCCTATATGCTTGAAAACTTGTTGATTTTCTCCAAAAGTATCAAACGCTTGAACTTCCACCTTCAATTCTTAACACACTTCACATTTGGAATGGAAAACAAACAGGTGAGCAAACAATAATTGTACACACCAGAAAAAAAAGAGGAGGTATCGCTGAGGCTGTACCTCATCTTCTGTTCCATGTTAATTTAAATATACTCCTTTTGTCATGTCCCACATTTACATCAGCGTACACTTGGGAAACAGCAAGAGGAAGCTATTTTGCTTCAATTATTATTTTCAACCATCTTTGGTTTATTTGTTCTATAAATTTCATATATTACTACACAGCATCTGTTGTTATTAAGATAATTGCAGATGCATACATATCAACGTTTGGGGGAAATGTTATTAAAATACCAGAAAAACATTCACTTTTATGTAAAATGAAGTGAAAATTTCTACAGCAGATATTAAGCATGAAGTAATAAAGGTAACAGCCTTTGCCTGCAAACAAAAAAAATAAAATCAAATACAGCTTAATGCTCTAATATAATTATAGACTCTTCTTCACAAGCTCCAAACTTCCTCAGAGAGCTGATAAGAAAATTAATACAGGAAGCTTCATGGCAAATCTAATCAGTTACTCAAAGAACATCTGCACAATCACGGTATCAGTCCATACCACATCCCTAGAATAAGCACAAATACATGTGGTTGTGCAAACCTGCTCAACAACACATCAATATAGTGCACCCACTCTACATGAAAACACTCAGGTATAACTCATTGTCTAAAGTATAGCATACAATAACTGCAGACAAAGCTTTTAACACACTAGTGTCTAAATTGCTGCTTCTCCATCTTGTCCTCAGACAGCCAAGTGCATGCTATGCCGCTTCTTTCAATGGCTAACCGTATCACTGAACACTCCTTTCCTGAAGTCTGGTTGAGTTTTCATGAACCATGAAAGCGGGTTCATCATGTCCTAAGAAATACAACATCTTACCTTCCAATCCCTCTTCCCTACAAAAACTAGTAATGGTGTGACTAGAAAGGCATGAGATGCTGGTTTCCTTGAGTACATATACTAGAACCCCTCACTACTGCAACGCTTCCTTGCTTGTGTTCATGGATCTCCTTCTGCCGTCTGTCGGTCACTTCAGAACCAGAAGTACAGTCTTGCCTAACTTTATCACTCCTTAGAGAACATGCATTATGGAAACATGCAACGGCTCAGTATACTTTAATAAAGCAAGCAATCTCCCCAAACCCAACTTTTGTTTCAGCACTCCTATAAAATTATTTCAGAAATCAACCTAGTCATGTACCCAACAACCAACTTCCCAACACCAAGCATGTATGGCATTTGTACCTGCCTGAAGTGACCAGTTATTAGAGCGCAATAGTTACTTGCTTCTACACCAGCACTGGTGCACTCCGTTGAGAACACTGGTGCAGAAGCATGAGGATGAGCTCCTCACATAACTTTATCAAAGTATTTTTTCTCATGAATAGTTCTGGAGCCATTTCCAGTCATCTGAAACCTATGGAACATTGTGATCCTATCCTACCTCTCTCCTCTTCTTCCGTGAACCTCAGAATAACATGACAATGATGACGTTCGGTATCTCTTGGAAGTCATGGATGCTTCCATCCTTATTGAGTTTGGTGAAACTCTCTACGTTTCAGAAAAGCCATCGAACACTTTTTTGACATGCTTGTTTTACCACATAAGTAGGTGATCCTTCCCATAATCAGAACTGTGTCAGTAATGGATTCATGGCTTTGTTGACCTCCAGGAGCAGAGAACAGAAAGGAGTTCAAAGAGTCTAATGTGACTGAAGGTAAACAACATTTTCACTTTTAGAGCCATGTAAGACAGGCTAACAGTGCCATAATACACCACAACAAAGTACAGAAAAGCTCAACTTGACCCGGTGCTTAAGAAAGCCAAAGAAAGTGCAGATGCATACATGACAGCGCAGGGTGGGCAGAGCTTACGCTAGCTCAAACAAGCCCAAATAAGCTTTAAGACACAAAGCACAATTGTTTTAATTTTTATGTAACAGCCCTTCAGACATTCCCAGTGCTAGCTACAATCGTTGTTTCCTTTTAGGGAGGATAAATAATATCCACATCTTTCAAAATACCTGCACCATTCTCTGCTTCCCAAGCATCCTCTCCTCCTCCAACAAAACTGCTTTTTTGACTTTTTAAGACACATAATTAATATGTTTCATTCAAAGCTAAACTCTTCTTCCCAACCTAGCAGTACGGTTTATGCTTTCTGTTATCTCCTCTACTTTATACTGGATAAAAGCCGATGAGGCATTTCTGATTCAGACAAATCTGAAGAAACCAAAAGGGACAGCATGAAACTGAGTGTCACTTAAAATTAGTCGCAGTGCTTCCCCCTACTTAACTATTACTTTTTTTTCTCCTCAGTTATTCCTACAGCAATATAAATTTGCCTGCTATATGAAGGAAACTACAATACTCAACGGCAATCTGAACAAGAGGAAAGAAACAGAAGGGAAAAGGCTGCAGAGGTGGATCATGTGCTACATAGTCTACATGCACTTGGCATACAAGACTACAGCTTGTCTTTAACTTGCCTCCACCTTTTCCTCAATAGCTTCCTCTGGATACAGAGAATACATCAGGACTCTCTACATTATTAAGTGGACCTATATGTACCATTGGAATTTTACACTTGTTGGAATTGTGAGATACTAGTTTTATTTCCCAAAGTTATCACTGACATCTTTTTCTCGATTTTCTTTACATTTTACCCTTCCACAAACAAATAAACTATATTATAAAACATCCAGGGGCAGCAGTGTAAAATTCAGCAAATACTGGAGAACATAGTAAAGCACCAGAAGCATCCCAATTACATAAAAAATTATATAAAACTGACTGCATACAGAAGAGCATTAATAATGAAAGATGTTCATAACTTCCAGATGAAAACAAGAGCCACATCTGCATAAAGTGTCAGTAATCATACAGGTGAGAGAAGCAACCAATTATGTCTACAGCAATTCTCAGTACAGTATCTTAACTCCACTGAAAGAGCTAATTCTGCAACAGAGAAATTCTGAAATATTAAGAGGAACTATAAAAGGAAAATATGTAACTTCCCTCAGATATTTCATGTATATGACAAACGTGAATTGGTATCTGGAGGACTTGTTTGATAATGATCCTCATTAACAAAAAATGAGGCATTTATTCATAAGGGATGAAAAACAACAATAAAAATCAAGAAGTAACTACAAGATCTGCTTATAAAAAGTTACATAATTGACAGCATCTGTAATATGCATTGTATTACTGGAATCAAGTAAATAATTCACTTTTTCTTCTTTAAGCTAACATGTAGAAAAAGATTAGCCTTGTCGAGTCACCTGAAACGAAGGGACAGTCATACGGACACCAAGGGCTCTTCAAGTTATGTGAAATTTCATACCGAACTATGATGTCTACTTTGCATTACACAGATAATCTCAATTACATCATTTTTCTATTCAGCAAAACACCAGGTTGTTAAAATTTAAACAAGATCGCTCTATCAAATTTTACTGATAAAGTTTCCAAGTGAAGAATGAGCTGCTATGAAAAAATGTTTAAGTATTTTTCAAACGTGAATGAATTCAGAAGACGTTTGCTCTACAGATTGAGAGGCACAGGTTCTTGAGGCAGACATAGCAGAACTGATAAAAGTTAAGTTCCAATTTCAGACTATAAAAAAAAAGACATGATTTGTATATATATATAGGTGTTTTCAGCTCATGAAACTGACAGGCCAAATGATTTTTACAGGGTCACACATAAAGTCAGAGCCTGTCAGGCTTTCTTTGAAGCCAAATTGGACTTGCAAAAAGCTGATGTAAAGGATTTTCTTTTAAATGGCGTTATGCCCCGTTTCACTCCTTATGCTTGTGTACATACTGGAAATGTGAAGAAGGCAAAGGGCAGCTTTCCACCGTCTTTTTGAGACAGCTCTGCAAGGTCTGAAAGCAGATATATACTCTAAGGTCCAAAGTTTTACTGGAAGAGGACGGAGCACTGCATTTTAGGTGTTCTTCCTTTTCAGTATTTGGAACTCAGGAAGCGACAAAAAGCACAAATCTTTTGAAGCGTCAAGGAATAAAAATGAATGATGACGATCCACTTTAACCCTATTGCCAAGCTGAAATTTCCCAGCCCTCCCACCAGCCGCTCTGCCCCCTCACACAGGCTGCGTTCCCCCGCCTTGCAAACACAAAGTTGCTTCCCCAACTCCGAGGAAACGAGGACCCCAACGCGGACAGCGCCCAAATATCCCTCATCTTC
>NW_008795036.1:1143825-1171234 GCF_000699145.1 Aptenodytes forsteri
CTTCTCCGCGGAGAAGGCCGGCGTCGCGCCTTCCCTCTTCAGGAACCGAAGAGGGAAAGCGAGGGGAGGGAGCGGGCCCGGGAGGGCCGCGCAGCCCCTCGGGCGGTAGCGGGAGCCGCGGCTGCCGGGAGGGAACTGCCTTAACGCTGCCTCTCTGGAGTCCGCTTGTCGCCCGTGTTTCAGTGCCGCCGCCCTTAAACTGAGGGGAGCGGGTTCCCGTGCCCGAGCGAGGACGGGACTGCTTGTGCGCCCTTTCCATGAGCATGCCTGCAGCAGAGTAATCCCGTCCGAGCTCAGTGGCCGAAGCTGGGAAAAGTTCCTGAGCTGTCTTGCACAGCAGTCACGTTTATCTTTAGTTGTCAGACTACAGCATTTTTTTTTTTTTAGGCTGGCATTACATGCATGACCTAAGCCGCCTTCTGGCTTTGCACACACAGAAACTCAATCACTGATGCATGTGTTTTGTGGAGATAAGTTGTTTGTGTTATATTCTGTCTATTTTTTTTAAACAGGCTGATGTGTAGTGATTCTTACTTTTCCAGAATTGTATTGGGCCAGATTCTGGGCCTTTCATAGTGTAAATGACTTGCAGAGCTAAAGGGGACTTGTGTAAATAAGTTTAATAGGATTTGGTCTTAAGATACTAATGTTTTTAATCAATCTATTTTATACATTTGGGAGAATAAAATTGGCCAGAAAATGAAGGAATAATTGGAGGTAGATAGACCTTTGGGGATCCAAAGGGAAGTACATAACTACTAATGAATGAATTAGTCAGAAATGCGAGGACAAGTACTTGATGAACAGAACAAGTACTCTTTATCCCTTTGAAATGTGCACTTCTACCTGGATAAGCTCTGATTAAATTGTTATAAACTTGCTGTAGTTTCAGGGTTAGTAAATATACGTGATTGGTAGGGTTTGAAAAAACACATTTGAAATGTCTATATATAGGTGACTATTTATAGTGTGTTAGCTCACTATATGAGAGACTAAGATGAAGAACCTAATATTTTCCAGTCACATCTGTGCATTAAAACAATGTTGCTTATGTGCTAGGTTGGTTTTCACCATTGTTTTAAGTACAGACTCCAATGAGCAAAACCAAGGAGCATGTACTGTTTTAAAATGCCATTTAAATCGGCAAGTACAAGTTTGAAAAAGTAGACATGAGTTAATGAAAGCATTTTTCTTTCTTCATGGTACAGTTGATCAATGCAAATTTAATATGCATCAGTTAGGTCTATGTCTGCCAACTACAAAATAGGAAATGGCTAAGATCTGAAATTTCCCCATGTTTTAGTTGCTGTTTCTTTGTGTATGAGTCACTTAAACCAATTTCTGATGTGTTTAACAAGAACTATACATAAAACCTCAAGAAGAATACAGGTCAGAGTTGTTTTTTTTCTAAAAAAAGAACACTGTAATGTTATCTGTGTAATTCTTCAGCATCAGACGTGGCCCTGTGTTGTAAGGTGCCTAGTTACATACTTGGATCAAGCCAATGAATCATTGCTTTTAGTAGATTTGTTAAGAGTTTTGGAAAAGTTGTCCTCAGCAGACTGGGAGTGGGAGGGATCCTTTTTCTTTAAAATAGCTGAGAAACTCTTTTATGAAGTATGGTGTCTGTTTTCTTGTGGCATTTGGAGAAATGTGGTAGGGTGTACCAGATTGGCTTTAAAGTTCTGGTAACTTTGTTTTTCTTGTTACCGACAGCCATGAATACTTAAGACTAGCAACATAACCGTGGTCTTGGTTGGTAAGGTTTGAGAGAGCACTCTGCTCTGCATCCAAAGGATGTGCCGTGTAGCAGAGCCTCTGAGCATGGCAGTTGGCATATTTTGTGGATAAGTGAGATTATTAGTGTTACATCAGTGGTTCCTAAAACAGGATACAATGATACGTAGCTGTGAAAACAACTTACTAAGCTGGTCTTGCTTAGTAATAGCAATGAAGTTAAAAAAAATTATTTAAATTTCCAGACTTTTGGGTAAGCATATTTCTTTTCTAGATGGGGGAATTAAAATGCTGCAAAAGGAAGAACAGATACAATGTCAATATCAAAAGAAGTTCTTTTGTCTAAGAAGTTTGACAGTAGGAGATCACTAAAATTTCAGAGGGCTTTGGGTCTCACTCTAATATTCTTCTCCCTGGTCTCACTGAAGGTTGGGTTACTAGGTTGGAGATTGCAGCACAAGGTGTTGCGGGGATACTTACCAGTCACAGCACAACCCTTTTCCCTTCCAACTTTTCAACCTCATGTGCTAGCATTGTACTGGGCTGCTGGAAGACAAATAGGGGCTGGAGAGAGGATGGGGGAAGTACAGACTGGTATGACCCCTGCCTCTGCAATACTGGAGCTGAGTGGAAGGGCGAGCAGCGCACAGCACAGGCTGTAGAGGATCGTGTACAGCTGATCGCAAGACTGGAATGAGAGATGCATAGTAATGTCATGTGGCCCCTTGTGCTCATAGATTAAGATGTTTCTGCCATGCTGGTATATTGCTTAATAGTGGGTAGGAAGATCTTTAAGATGAATCCAAGACAGTGGAATAAATGCTGACGGGACCATGGCTCATCACATTCTCCTCTAAGACAAGGTGTGGTTCTTTGGCCTTGTTCTAGCCGAGCCGATCGTTCTGTATGTTTGCCTCTACTTGCAGATGTGTATACTTCACCTATAAAGAAAATTCTAGAACAAGACGCTCTGTTGCATATGCTGCTTCTGCATATGTATGAAAGACATTTGTCATATTGCTCAGTACTTCACTGGGAGGCTCATGCACAGTGTCCCTGAGGAATAGATGTGACTAGAGGAAACCACCAACCGATAGTGGTGGAATCGAAGGGGGAAGTTCTCTCTGGTTTTTGCTTCCCCTTTTTTTTTTTTCTCTCCCTCAAACAACTGTAAAAGGATTTCCCAATTCTTGCACTTTGATCTGTGGAGGTTTATTAGGTTTCAAAACACCACTACTGTACCTTTTCTTTGTAGCTTGTTTGGAACAGTGTCTTGGACAAACTGAGAACTTCTTAACATACTTGGCAACGCCTTTGGAAGAGCGTATTTGTGTGCTCGTATTCTGAGAATGCGAAATGTTGGAATGTTTCCTGAGTCTTAAAGCTTACCTAGTTTTCTAATAAGTAGTAGCTTCTCTTCACTTGGGGGGGTTATGGAAGCCTGGTTTATGTTCCATTTATGATTCAGTAGCCCCACTATGTATGCTCTACCCTGTAAGTTGATGCAGTTTATCATTGGCAGGTAATATCTAGTGTTACAGTTGGTCTTACACTATAATGTTTCATATTTTTAGTGAAGCTTTCAAAATACTACTTATATAGCAATGCAATTGCAGCTGTTAGGAGCAGTAACTTAGAAGAGGCACTAGTCAATGAACTTTTGCATTTCCTATTAAAATTTTAATTGGAAGAAATACTGTAGGGTAATATTTCTGTTATTTGATTGCCACTGCTTTTTGTGTCATGTTAATATGACACCAAGTACCCAAATAGTGAAAGTAAAATGAAATAAAATGTCTTTTAAGTTAATGTTAAATGCTGTAGTAAGTTGCCCAAAGAGAAGTGGAACTTCCTGTACATTTTTACAATGTATAGAGCATATTTCTGTGCATTTGCCTCTCTCCACGTATGTATTAACAAGCAAATTTTATAGTTGGGAATCCTGCTCAAAATGTAATATTCTGAATTTGAGCATTAGTCAAAGATTGTAGTTACAGGCAAATTTCAGAGAACAATGAAAGGGGTTCTCCCCAAGAGTAGCATGGGAGTTCTGAGTTGTCCATCAGCTGTCGTGCCCTCTAAAGAGTGAAATAGTAGTTAACTGAGGACCTTTCCCTAGGTTGGGGGTGGAGGGGGAGGAGGGGAAGCTTAAGCTCTTGCTATGAAGAAGAGTTGCATTCTTCTTGCTATGCCATGTGATGGGCAAGTTTCCTGTTCGGAGTGCTCAGGAGGGAAGAGGGGAGAAACTGAATTGATTCTTCAGACAGAAGCCTTGGACAACACTGGAAAATGTATGAATGAGTTATTGACAGTAGGATGTCAGAGATCCTGTTGCTGGCAGCTGAAGAACTCTGTGGTGGCACACTCCTTCATTTTCTTTTGATATCCTTACTGTTCTCCCATAATCTGCTTTGGGTTTTTTTTTTTTGCAGGACAGCTTTCTTAAGCAAGAGCCTCATCTTCATACTGCTTTCTTGGGAAAGCAGAATTACCACTGGTTATTCTTATACATGCGCAGCAGTTATCCCCTGTGTTTTAATCAAACCTGTTTCTTTTGAAAGACTTAAGGATTATATGCTGCTATTCAGGAGGATCAATCGTTCACCTTTCAGGCTCTTTTGTAAGCCTCGCTTATATAGTTTCCAGATACTTTGTTTGCTTGAAGGGAGGGAGGTGTCTCATGCGAAAAGCAAGTATACAAATACGCTGTAAATTTTATGCCAGAACTTCTTCAAAAGCTCTTCAAGAGAGTGTAGAGATATTTTCAAGTAATAGGTGCTTCAATAATGGAGTGGGTTTGGATGCATTAGCAATACCTTCCCCCCCAACTCTTTTCTCCCCCCGCCCTTGTTTGAAAGTGAGTTCTCAGTGATTTAGAGGAGGAACATTTGGGAGTCTAAGCAGAAGCAATATAGGGTGTTGATGTCAGAGCCTAAGCAACATTTTCTTCCAAAACTAAACTGGAGAAAGGTCCCCTGAGAAGTAGAGGAGGACAGGTGTGTTGTTGAGAATTAGGAAGGGAAGTGAGATGAGATTTTCTTCTGAGAGTTCTGCCTTTGCATTTCTTTCTTCTCTGATGTGTCTTCATTCATCAGAAGCATGCTAACCATTGGTAGAAACATAGGTAATTTTCAAAACTGTTAATGTCAACTGCTCATATAGTCTAATTTAAAAAAAAAAAGTTCATAACTGAGATTTTAGAAGTTTGATTAACTTTATTTTAATTTACTAGCTCTCAGGTATTTCATTTTATATTGTTAAGGGTTATTCTGTAAGGCTGTTGCTATACTCAACACTAACTCAGAATATTTTTTTCAGTGCCAGTTCAGGATGCTGTATTTCTCCAAACCAGCTGTAGGACCCTGTCCATATAAAATTAGGCTCTGGTGATAACAAAAGTTGCCTTACAAAAAGTGACAAGATACATTGCAAGAGAGTTCCTATTTTTTCCTTTTTTCATGTATGCTACTACTGAGAAACTGACTACCCCGGTAATATGCCCTTTACAGCTAAGAGCCATTCATGCTGTTAAAACATGTACAAAGTTCCAGTACTGTGCCCTCCAGATAAGCACTTGGTACTTGCAACCTCTTCTAGGAATGAACCAAACCTGGAAGCTCCTTCACATGCATGCACATACACCTTTTCTTTAATCTGGTAGTGATCCACAAGATCTGCTCTTTGTGTAGCTGACAGAACATAAACGTTATCTTGTTGGCTGCAGTGGCACTAAGCAAAATGCAGTGGTCTGTATCTTAAACCATATACCGACTGAACTGCTGAAAGCAGTGAGGACAGAACATCATCTAAATGCAGGTGCTCTATGCATACCTTCAGCAAATAACTGGTTCCCAAGTAATTGTATATGCAGCCCAAGGTTTCTGGTAAACACAGTAAATCTCCTGTTCGTCTGTTTTTATTGTAGTACGTCTTGGGTTTCTTCCCTCCCCTTGTTTCTTGATCTACATTAGTTTGGCTTTAGCAAGAAAGCTTTGATGAACAGGAGTATTGTGAGTCTCGCTGTATTTACCTGATAGGGTCAAGTTGTAGAGTTTTGGTTTTTGATTGCCACTGGAAGTTTGACAATTTAAATTGGAAGGGGCCTCTAAAGGTCATCTGGTCTTACTCCCTGCTCAATGCAAGACTGACTTAGATGGGGCCGCTCAGGGTTTTTCCCAGCTGAGATTTGAATACCTCCAAGGATGGAGGTTCTACAACTTCTCTGGGCACCTGTTTTGGTGTTTGATCAAAACCTTGTTGAAAGTTTTATCCGAAAAATCTATTCGGAGCTGCAGCTTGTGTCCATTGCCTCTTGCCCTGTCACTGTGCATCTTTGAGAAGGGTCTGGCTCTGCCTTCTCTATAACCTCCAACTAGGTCGTTGGTAACAGCAGTAATAGCTTCCTCTTCTTAAGGCTGAACAAACGCAGTTGTCTCAGCCTTTCCTTGTATACCCTGTTCTCCAGCCACTATTCATCTTGGTAGCCATCTGCTGGACTTCATTCCCATATGTTAATGTCTGTCTTTTACAGGCAATCACAAAGCTGGACAGAATCCTTCAGATGTGGTCCCACAAGTGCCAAATGAAAGGGAAGAATCACTTCCCTTGGTCTGCTGGCTACACTTTTGTTAATGCAGCCCAGTATGCAGTTGTCTTTGCTGCAAGGGGCGTGCTGCTGAGTCCTGTTCAACTTGTCCCCCAAGACCTTTTCTGCAAAGCTGTTTTCTATCTGGTTGGCTCCCAGCCAGCCCCAGTGAGGTTATTCCACCTGAGATGCAGGACTTTGCCTTTGTTGAACTTCATGAGGTTTCTGTCAGGCCATTTCTCCAGGTAATTGAGGTCTCTGAATAGCAGACCTCCCCTCTAGTATATAAGCCACTTCCCCCAGTTCAGTATCCTCAGGAAGTTTGCTGAGGGGGCACTCTGTTCCATCATTCCGGTCATTAGTAAAGACAAACCTTACACCCAATATTGATCTGGAGAAACTCCATTAGAGACCAGTTGGACATGGTATCTTTGGTTACAGCCCTCTGAGCCCAGCAGTCCAGCTGCTGTGTCACTCAGTTTATAGTTCACTTATTCAGTTCGTATATCACCGATTTAGGCCTAAGGATACTTTAAGACGTTGTGTTAGAAGCTTGCTAATGTCAAGGCAAACAATGTCCAGTACTCTTCCCTCATTTACAGAGCTAATCATCTCGCTACAGAAAACAGTCATATTGATTTACTTATTCTAAATCCATGCTGGATGGATGTGGCTTCTGGAAAGAAAATTTGTCTCCATAATCTTCCTGGGGACCCAGGAAAATGCATTTTGTCTGGTTCTGTGGCTCTGTGTATGTCCAACTTGCTTAAGAGCTTTCTAACTTAGTCTTCCACTCACGTGGGTAATGCTTCTCTTCCCTGGTACTCCACTACTAGGCTCAGACCTCATCAGTAGAAAATCAGACAAAGACGACGTTGAGTATCTAAGCCTTTTCCATGTCCTTTGTCACTATGTCCGCTGCTAGTTGAGCAGCAGGCCTACAATTTCCTTAGTCTTCCTTTTGTTGCCAGCATACCTGTAGAAACGTTCTGTGTTACCCTTAACATCCCTCTCTACTTTCAACTGCAGCTGAGCTTGGGCTTTTCCAACTTCACCCTGCCTGCTCAAGCAATGTTTCTGTACTCCTACCAAGTATTTCTTTTCTTACCTCTACCTTCTGTTCACTCCCTTTTTTTTTTTCTTTGAAAAAAAAAAAAAAACCTCATCCAGAAATTCTCTGTTAACACATGTAGGTCTTCTGCCATACCTGCTTCCTGCACAGTGGAGTGCACTGTTTCTGTGCTTTGGAAAGGTTGTCCTTGAAGATCAATAGGCTTTCATGGGCCCTTTTGGCTTTCAGAGCCATGTTCTATGAGTGGACTGAATTGTTATTAAGACCTGAGTGTCTTCAGTTCTTGTCACTTTTTTTTCAGGGTTCTGCACGGTACCTTTTCTATTAAAAAATAAGTATCGTAGTAGTTTATACATAGGAATTATTGTGAGACCCAGTCATTGGTGAGCTATATCTGAAAGTTTCATCAACAGTGGTGATGAAATGAAACACTGGAGATCCCAATGGCTTGTTTCCTGGAAGAAGTAGGTTACCACATTTTATGTGCTGGAGTCTCCCAGCTGCTTCACTTTGGGACCAAAATTAAGGATATGCTAACCCACAGGGAGATTTCAGCTATATGGTTTGCTGCGTTCAGTTTCAAAGGAAGATACTTCTTTATGGCATGGATTTCTTTAATCACTGAAACTTTGTATCCTAAATGGTGTTCATGAAACAGGAACCTGAGCAGAAGGTAGAGCCCTAGAAATAGAGTATAGTAAATTACCTGGTTCCTTGGCATGCTTTTTGCAGCCAGCATGCCTCCTGTCTTGCCTGGCGTCAGTGATTCTTGCCTGATTTCTGCGGGTGTCTCATTGAGGTTCATCCAAAAACAAAAATAGTCTGTAAGGATGTCAGGTTTTTTGTTTTTATTTTTACAGATTCGTGAAGAGAAGTGGGGAGAAGAAAAGCAATCTAATCTCTGTTGTAAGATAACTGGCAGTAAAGCTTACGTTTCGTCTCCAGGTAGATTCGTGTGGCAATTGAGCATAAACATGGAGAGAACTTGTTCATTAACCCTGCAAGGAAGTATTTTGAAAGGCAAGGAGTAGGTGCCTGTTTCAGTGGTCTCGAGAAAGAAAACAACAGCTGTGATAGTGTTTTGCTGTTTCCCATAGATGTTGTGATTATGAAGTGATGATATAATTAACTTTCTCAAAAGCTTCACAAAGGGAAAGCTTTTCAATGATGTAGCCACATTTGTAAGCCTAAGAAGAGCTTTTTGTTCCTTTAGTCACTGTCTACCACTTCTGTCTCTTACAGTTTATTGAAATCCCCTTTCTTAAATCTTGCTGGAAACACTTAGCCCCTAAATTCTTTGCCAGTCATAAAAATTAAGGATTTTCATAAATGTGTGTATGAAAATCCTTCCCCCCCACCCCCCGTGTTGAGTCAATTCACTTGGGATTTTGGACAGAATGACTGAAAGGCAAATTGGTTGCTTCACAAAGGTAATTAAGACAGTATGTGGTGCAGGGGGTGAACAGTTAGGGGTTCTTTCCTACTAATGATCCATTAATTAGTGAAGGGAGCTCAGCGAGTGTATGGGCCTCTCAGGAATTACCTTTGAATGACATTTAAAACTGCTTTGGTTAAGAAGGTATCGTTGCAGGGGGGAGAGGCCTTTTTCTTTTTTTTTTTTTTTAGTATTTTTTCTGTCAGCATAGGCCAGCAGAATTTGCTAAACCAGTGCAAATATGTACACATAATTAGTGTTACATAGCTATTAAACATTATTTTAAAATAAGCCAATACACAGCTGTGATACCTTGCTGAGGATTTTAGTAACAATTTTGGTTGTAGCAGTCCTCTATGTTGAGAACGGTAAGCTCGCTACATGGAGCCGGTTAACTGCAGAGCCAGCGTGCCTGATACTTGCTACCAGTTCAAGCACTGCACCATGTGAATGTGTTAATATTATTTTTAGGATCAGTCTGGAATACTTGCTTGAATATTTTTGTGGGAGTCAGCCTGAAGCTGCAGGGTTAATATTCCTTGGGGGAGGTAAACCAGCAACGGGGTATCTCTGTATCGTGTTCTTTTGTGCATTTCAAAATATGTGGCATGTGTCCTGTCCTCTGCATTATTTACTCTTCTGCTGTCCAGAGTTATCCAGGATAAATTGACTGCTTATGTGCAGGCCCTTAGCAGCTGTTTAGGGTAGAAAGAAAATAGCTCTTAGGCAGTCTGAAATTAGCCACTCATTCTTCAAGCCACATGCAGCTGTAGTCCCAAAGGTGAATTTTTCTCTGCAGATTCAGGCAGCATTGCTTTAATCAATGTTCTTCTGTAGAAGATAGCCAATGGTTTAATTGTAAAATGTACCTTTCCACCTTCCCCCCCCCCCCCCCCCCCTCTAGATTTTTCCAATGCCAAAATGTCAATTAGCTTGCAGCTGTGGAATACTATTTCTATTACTGCTTATTTGGAAAGATCTTCTCCCTTATCCTCTTATATGTCATTTTAAGGTAGCAAATAATAAATACTAACCTAAAAATTGAGGCAAAGCATTTGTTAAAGACAAGCCAATGGATTGCCAGTGAGCTTTAATATACTATGATTGGTAGTTTGCATGTGTAGAATGGACATTTGTGGAGTGTGCATCACAAATTTGCCTGGAATGAAGAAAAGAAAATAATGAAAGTAACGTAAATTTAGATTAAGTTTTAAATGGATTTGTTCTAAAGTTCAGAGTTCTGATGCTAAGGGAATGGGAAACTGAGGCAACAAAACCCCATTGTATTTTAGAAAGTTTATAATTTTGAAATTCTAAGGTGTTCTTCCTCATTTTGATCCCTCAGAAAAAGAGGGAGGAGCAGCAGCAATACAGGACTGAATCTCAAATGGTTTTAATGTATGGACAAACGCTTTGTACGCTACAGATGGCTGTGTCACAAAGTACTGTAGTTGTCTTTTGATAGTCGCACAAAACCTTAACCTCCTGCTGAAATATTAGGAGGTAATCTGAGGAAATGTAGCATCTCAATCATGCTGAAGGAAGAAAAAAAATCTGTAGCACAAGGAGGGTCTTAGTGATACTGTATTAGCAACAAGTATTGTTGCTAAAAGCTCTAGATCTGAGGTTAATAAATGGGGGTGGTTGCGTGCATATTCATGTGTGGATTAGTTCTGACTGACATTGCAGGGTGTAGCATGACCGTGTAATGCTAAAACTGGAAGAGGGTAAGACTAACTTGAACTGCTAATTTTCATCCATACGTTTGCTGCTCTGCGTTGGGAGTGTTGCTCCGTTGTTTAGTTCTAATCATCATGGCCTTCAGCATCAAATAAGGATGAGCCAAATCAAGCTGGCTGTGCTTCTATGCTTTCAAACCGATTTTGTTACTCGGAAGTACAAACAGGCAGCAGCACTAATATTGACGGTACAACTGAAACAGTGTTACCAGACACTGGTTTGTCAGGTCGTCTTCCCTTATGTTGTCTTTAGAGTGGCAGTTATACCAGTATGTTTTGCTTCTGTTTGGGTAGACTGGGTGAGGAGAATGACCCTAGCTGTATTTTTCACTTAACTATTTTGCTTGTTTAATTGTCAGTTTTACTGCTTTTTTTTAACCCAATGCCTCAGCTGCATAATTTAAAGCAGTGTGGATCCTGCACCTCTGGAGCCACAGGATTGTGGTACTTCATCTTTAACTGCTGATAAGAATATGTGAAATGCAGATTTCTCCAATGCTGCACTTTCTATTTTATCTAAATTGCTGCTTAGGTATTTCTATCATGGAGGGCTAGTTTATAAGTGTTTATGATAGCCCTTATTTTTCCATTTGAGCAGTTGGTTTCGGTAATTCATACCTACTTTTAAAACAAGTTCCAGCCTGAAAGGTAAAACTGAACAGGCTTGTCTTTGCTTAAACTTCCCACCTTCCTTGATACCGCAAAGAGATAGATAACTTGATGTTTTGGAGCAGAAGGGCGAAAAGGTATTCAGTATTGCAAATAGATGATATGGCTAATAAAAAGACAAGCAGCTAAAAGCGAGTAGGTGTTGAAATTGAGCATTTCACTTGAAATAAGGTGATTTTTGTCTTGTTAAACAATAATCTCAATATGTATTAAAATCTACCAAAATAGAAATTGTGTGTTATTTTTAAAGCAGTAGAATGTGTGTGGCAGCAAGTGTGGAAAATTCAGTTAACCACTTATACTTTAAATCCTTCGGATTATTCCAGGGTAGCAAATGTTCACGTGACGTAGGAAATGCTGTTTCTCCTGAAAACGCTGCGTCTGCTTTCAGTTTCTTCCTCCAAGATTACGCTTTAAAGGAGAGATTCTGAATTCTGTGGCCACTCCTTCCACAGAATACCATAAAAGTTTTGGTTTCATTTTATTATCAATTTTCATCGCTAGTCCAGGAATGAACAAAACATATATATATATGTTATTAAAAAAAAATAAATCTCGTGTCTCGTTCTGTAGTAGCCCTGTGTGTAAAGACTAGAATAAAGGGCACCGGAAAGACTGTAGAAGATCATAGTGAATCACAGGGTAGTATGTTGCTTTCTGTAATGATCCATGTGGCTCTCAAAACACAGTTCCTAATAAGCCTTCTATTTAGACTCGACTATTTATTTGAAATGACTCACAATTTCTTCTCTATTGCTACACATCAAAATAATTTCCAAAATATTTTAAGTGCAAAAATGGCTCTGACATCTTAAAATGCTGAGAGGAGAGTATTGAGAAATTATTTGCATTTCAAGGCTACATATGTGATCTGTGACATGAGGAATGGCGTTACGAGTACACACCCTCCAAGGTTTAAACTCTCTACGATGAACATTTTTGGTAATGGGTTTTATGTGTAATAGCAACAGCCAAAATAGAAAACATGCCTTTTTCCTTGATGTAGTGAAAAGGCGCAGCAAACTATTCTGCTCTGCTAGCCTTATCAAAGTCTTGACAAGACAAGACAAAGCAACCCTTTATTTACCATTGCTGGATCACAGCTTTAACAAGTTCAGAAACTTCAGGGTGCTGGCTTTCATATACAGCAACAGTAACAACTTGCGCTAATCATTTTGGAGACTGCATTTGTATTTTATGTGTTTTATTCCTTCTTGAAAGTGAATCCTTGTGTTGTTGCCAGATAATCAGAGCAATTGGTAGATATGTAAAAGAAAGTTATCAGAATACAAGGTTGTGGGGTTTTTTCCTAAAAAGCTGTACAAATAATTCTTTTCTTTCTAGCTTCTTCTGTAAGAGTAAGCAGCATGGTAAATAAAATATCTAAAGATTCAGAGTTTTTAGTAGTTTCCTGGGGAGCTGAATTCATGGCTTTAAAGCTGTGAAACAGTTCATATATCTGAAGATGCGAAGCACTCTAAACATTATTCATTAATAATATCGTTGTTCAGGCACCTATTTACATCTTTTGTAGGTATATGGACTGTGTTGCCTCTAAGTGGGTGTTTAAGACACGGAAACCAGTGTGTTATGGCCCTGAGTGGAGATTGTCCTTTTCTTTCCAGGCCAAGAGAAATAACTGAAAATTAGAAACAGTTCAACTGAAAATAAATTACTGGTCTTATCTCTGTGACTTTTGTTTAGACAGGCCTCATGTCATTTTTTTGAGCCCTAACTTAAATGTTTCTATAACAGATAATGATCCTTAGGTTTATGCCCAGAGACTTAAGCTTTAAAACGGTGTTTGGGTGCATGGTTCTGCTATTAACAGCTTTATGGGAAAAATGCAATGCATTGAATTGCACGTTGTAATAATGAGGCTTAATTTTCATCTCTGCAATGGACTTTTTGAATGAACGTCTTGTGTCTTCTAATAATAGCTCACAAACTGTTGAGAGGTTAACTTACCCACTTTTCTGGGGGCCTTCAGTGCTGTGGTAACAGACCACTGAGAGATATCTGTGGCTATGAATCATTCCCAGTCATACACGACAATCCTACATCTCCTTTGCTTGTGTGTTAAGTTCAGTTGTAGGAACCATTAGCTGTGAGTTTATTTCCTGATTTGGAGTGTCAAATCAATATAATTTGGAATTTCATAGATACTGTTGTGAATGGTAGGGTTTTTTTTTGTTTCCAACGTTTTCATCGGCAAAAAGTTCTTCAATATTAATAATACACGTACCTACACCAAGTATTCTTGTCAGACACTTAAAATGGGAGTAGATGACAAGATATGTGGAGGGAAAAAAAACCCCACGCTACCTCTTTTTACTATGGTGGTCTCTCTACCTAGCTCTGTGCAGTTATAGCACTGTTTGGCTAAATCATTATAAAATTGAACTGTCTATCAAGGCTAAAGAAATAAGTTTACTTTTCATATATATATATATATATATATATAAAAAATCCGGGAAGTTAGTAACTGCAATCCTTAAATCTATTTTCAGTAGCTTCCTTTGAGTGTTTTAAATTTCCCTGATTAAATTTAAATTATGGCTCTTGAGAGAAAAATAATAGGAAAAGGATTTTTTGGTACCAATTTAAAAATTGCTCTGAAAACTTAAATGTAGCTTAGAAGAGATCATTAGTTAGTGTTTTGAACTAATGCAGTTTTGTCTCATAGTCTTATAATGAAAGTAGCTGTTATTGCTAATAAAAATTGTGCTTAATCAATAGGGATGGCAGCAGTTAGTCTAAATTATGAAAATGTTCAGGCACAGTCTGGAATCAAGTGGTGACAATTAAGAGTTGAACTGCTCTTGCTGAGAGGGTGAATAATATTCTTTTTTTATTTTTCTGCACCATTCTCTATTTACTATTATCTCTCTCTGCTCTGAACTTTGTGGTTCATTATAGGGCTTCTGGGAATGCCGCCAGCAAGATGCTCCTGATTGATGGTTCTGAAGCCAAACTTCAGGAGCTCTTACAATGTCTGTCAGCTACGGCGTTGCTGTCTCCGGGGATTGCTTTCAATTTGTATCATCCTACAGCAGGCTGTAAACCTGTCTGCTTCCTGTTGTCCGGGAGTTTAATGCAGACCTCAGAGCAGCAGCAGATTAGCGGCATGCATAAAGAAAAAGGTACTCGGGGACTGAAAGTCAGCCGCAGAGTCCTGTGGGGCTAGGACTTCAGGTAGTAACTTCGACATGTCAATCTGGATTAGATGCGGGCTAGAGCTGGTTGCCAAACGTAAAATGATTTTGTGGTAGAGGAGAAAGATCGTTTAGTTGTGTGCCTTTAGGATTTCCCAGCAGGAGGAAAAGGTAAATGGAAAGTTTAGCAAGTGAAAATGAAGGTTGTTCTTGTTGACTGCCTTGCAGGTGTAGTACTAATTAGAAATCAGAATGCTCAAGAATAGATTTTCTGTATTCTTCAGATAGTTTGGTCTGGAAATGAGGACCTCTGTTTCATTATGTGAATTAAAAAATAAAGAAACGAAGAACTAAAATGCAACAGACCTGTTTTTTTTTTTCTCTTGTCTTGTAGTTTTAAGATTGTCCACAGTTAAACTGTTAAACTTCTGCAAGAAAGTGGTGAATAAAGTATGATAAACTTGGGAAAGAAATGCCACTAAACCTATAGGCCTGTTTCTTCTGTCTACTTAGCAATTAAAGAACTAACAGCACTAATTGGTAAGAGTAAAATGTTGATAAAAGGTTTACCTAAACCTCCTGAATAACTAGTGAGCTTCATTAATATGTGAAGTGGCTATTAACAGCAACACTGTCAGCAGAAGATGAGTTGAAATCGGGTGCGCTTTTATTTCTTCTTTGGAAAAGGGATATGAAGTCTGGCAGAGGTCTGCTGTTGGGGGTGAATGGAATGGGTTTTGTCCAGGCATTCTGTTTTGTGTAAGGCTGCTTGCGTAGCCTTGTGCCACGTGGCAGAGGAGGATAATGTTGTCTTTCAGGCAGTGCTTTAAGATCTTCCATTAGAAAAAATCAGAATAAACGTCAGCTAATTTGTAGTTACTCCTCAGAAGCGATTAGTACTGGTTTGTGGCAGAAGTGGCTAAGTCATTTGCTAACTTCAAGTAAGGATCAAAACTGGATACGAAATGCTAGGATTTCTGTACTAAGTAAGCTTCCCAGTAAAAACATGAGCAGTGTTGTTTTCAGAAACTTCTAGGAACCTGAGCTGATATATTCCTGCTTTATTTGACAGTGTTTCTGAGGACCAGAAGAATAAAAATACATGTGCCATCTCCTCCTCTTCCCTCCCATATGAGCTAAATTTTACCTTTGTGAATGCATTGTTCAATTCCTGACTCTTTTCCCCTCAGCAATGTATTCTGTAAGTGTATATAAGCTTTCTGCATTCACTTGTTTTAGTCTATAGTTTGTTCTGTCATTTTTCTATAGTGTTAAACAATTGTGAGTAGATAATAAACATGCTTATCTAACTTGTACAGTTTCACACTCAAGTATTTAGGATTTTAATATTCTACTATATTTTTTTTTTGAAATCTTTTTCTTTCGTAAGTACTTAGTTTTACCTTCAGATTTTAGTAGTTTAAGCATTTAAAAAAATACAAATATAAAAATATAGCTAATTTATCCAATATAAAGGCAATGACCTGATTTGTTTTCAGGTGTACTTACATAGCCAATTTTGTAGCTGTCTTATGAGGTCAGTTGGAAATTTTTTTTTTTTTTTTTACCCAGATACAAATATGAACAGTCATTCATTTGTCCTTATGATGTAGGCCAGTGGAATGCAACGTCTGCATTTAAAAGTAAAAACTTCTGAAGACTTTTCTTATTTTTAGCCAGTATGTTTTTTCAGAACATACGTTCAATACCTGTTTTATAAAGTGTGCAGCTGACATTCAAAAATGATTTCCTCAAAAATGTCTTGTTTTCCCGCCCGTGGGCATCAAGCACAGGCCTCATCAAAGGTCAGAAAATATTCTCAAAACAGTGTAGGTTCTTAGCAATTTAAATAAGACTTTGTATTCCTTCATGTTAAATATTAATACTAGTAATACCATAAACCCTCTTGCATCTCATGGAACAGCAAGATTACTGGGTCAAAAGGATGTGTTTTCTTCCTTATGGGCATTATACCTTTATGAAAGCTTCAGCTGAAGTAAGTCTTGCATATTTATTGACATTTCTTAGAGGAATGCTTTTTTTCTGCTGAGTCTATCTACTTACTATGAAGGTTTTGGCACCCACAATTATTTAGTTGGTATAAAATGTTTAAGAACGTGTTTGTGATATATTTTGACAGAATAGCGTTTTTCATACTTCTCGTGGAAAAAGTATTTCGATTATCTCAGGTTTTATGCAACTTTTGGGAAAGACTTTCTTAGTCTCAGTTGTTTTCCACTAGTGTTTAATATAAAGGGGCAATAGGATACACAGCTTAACTTCATTTTCACCTTCAATATATGAAAAAGTTTGGGGTCTTTTGTTTCAGTACATGCAGCTTGGACCACATTTTTCCACAAAAAAAATTAAGAAAGCAATCAAAAATTTTATTCATGCTGTAAAGAAGTATTAGTTTTAATTTACTTTTTCTGCACATAGCACAGTCTAGTAGAGGATTTTACTGGTTAGTAAGCCCTGTGCTTTGATTTTGCAGTTAAATATTTGCATTACAAGTTAAGGTGTATTGTAGCAATATACAAATGCAACTACAGTTCCTGATCTATTTAAGTATATCTGCTGAATACATAGCCTATTTCCTGATTGCAAATAACATGCTTATCTATGTTATGTTTAATTTATGTGTAATTTATTCTATTAGATAAGATTTGTGTTGCTGCTGTAAAATTGTATTAGAAAAAGCCATGTGGGTTTAAGAAATTGATATCTTACCTGTTTGGTATGTTGAGACAACACGAACAGCTGAGCTCCTGTGAAGATAGTTTCACCAAGATCTATTGTGGAAATTCTTTCCGAGTATGAATGCTGATGCAGAGCTGTGTGCAGCAGCTAAAAAGTTCCTGCTTTCTAGAGGCTTGTGTGGATTTTCTGTGTAAACAAGCATTGTCCAAGATTATAAGCAGGATTAGTAACTTGTGGTCTTCAAGGGTACGATCAGAGGTTCTTGAGACCTTGCAAGGCAGCTGAAGCCTTGGAACTTAGATGAGTTTGCAGAGTCACCTGTGGTAGGATCAGATGACAGCCAACGAAATGAATGTTGAGTTACACTGTCCTTTATGGCCTAGAGCAATATTCCAACTGTTATTGTTAATCATAGCTACTGCTTCAATTGTACACAAGTTATGTCTAACCTAACACTTGCAACAAAACAGCATGTGCGTAGGAACAAAAACCATGCCAGCTCGTTCACACGCTTAACTGACCCATTACTACAAATGTACCAGCACCTCCCCATAGCAACACCATCTGGAAGTTGTCATCCCATGCACCACCCAGGGGGTGATAGGGAGGTATCTGCACTGATGATTGCTGTCAGCTGTCACTCACATCTGGGGATAATCTGACCGATGTGGACCAGGGTCTATATATGTAGCATCTCTCTGCAGAGACTGAAGGCAGGGTCATCCCTTCTTGCTGCTCAGCAGTCAGCAACACTGGCATCTTCAAAGGAACTTCCCCAATACTGGCCTGCCACAACTTGTGCATTGCATAGCTTGCTTAATCAGATATTTTTTGGCAGACCATGTCTTAATGCTGTTAGTCTCGGCTATGGACCTTACAGCTCAACTGTTAGTTTTGTTTCTATACAGTCATCTTAAAGCCACAGTTCAGACATTTGTGTCATGCAGTTTAAGGGCCACAGGAAGGCTGTGCAAACTCCACCACAGGTCTTAGACTTGCATATAGGATAAGTATCTTGTCCAATTGCCAAGTGAGAAGCACTGGTACATATTTTGTATTACAACAGCTGGTGTGTTTTCAGCCTGTAGTGTAAGATGGAGTGTATATGCTACCCAGTGGCCTCTATATGGGAAATATGAAAGGATCAGTATTTTCACTGAAAAGTGTTTAGTGATCCATAAATCAGAAGCAATTGAAAATGATTGCTGCAAATCTCACCTATGTGCCATTTACAGTGACAGTTTCCGAGCTATGACAATGTCTTGCTGCAGAATTCTCCCACAATTTTTGAAGCTAATCTTAATGAAAGCAGGCATCCAGTATGGCTAATGTTTCTGAGAGGCCAATATTTGATATACACTTGCAACAAATGTTAGAAAACTTTGATGCTGGTTACAATTTATCAAAAGACTAATTCAATGTCGAAGACGAGTGTGCCCTAGGGGCTTGCTGCTTGTAGTCACGGTTCTAGTATAGGTCCGGGATAGGTCTCAGGCTCTTCCATAGATACTGAGATCCTTGTATCTCGCTGCTCTGTGTGGCATTATTTGGATGCTCTTTATGCTTCCAGCTAAATTTTTCCTTGGTGTCTTTGGTAAAAGCAGCCGTCAGCTCTGCCTCTCTAGCCATAGGCAGATTTTCTTTGCAGCTGCACGGGGTAAACTAGGGCTCCAGGAATGTCAATAGTGTGTATGTCATGTGCCACCACATCTGAATGCAAGGACTAATTCTTCAGGTGTCATTGGGAATCTCTGGTCTCTACCTGGCTCCTTGACCTGTGCGTTCCTGTCAGTTCTCTACCAAAAACCTTCCTTTTCCTTTCCTGCCATCTCTGTCAGCTGAATCACGGAAACCATGAATGGAACCATAGAATCACGGAAAATGAGGCTGGAAGGCATCTCATCCAAGCCCTGGCCCTGCTTAGAGAAGTGCTGACTTTCTGACCAGGTTGCTCAGGATGGAAACATTCACGTCCCAGACCAGAATCTGTATTGTCCTGCTCAAAAACTTGCATGCTTGTCTCAAAGCAAAAATAAGTTGTAACTCACTGATATCTCTCTCACCTGGGATAGATGGAACCATAGAATCATGGAAAATGAGGCTGGAAGGCATCTCATCCAAGCCCTGGCCCTGCTTAGAGAAGTGCTGACTTTCTGACCAGGTTGCTCAGGATGGAAACATTCACGTCCCAGACCAGAATCTGTATTGTCCTGCTCAAAAACTTGCATGCTTGTCTCAAAGCAAAAATAAGTTGTAACTCACTGATATCTCTCTCACCTGGGATAGACTAGCAACTCTACCCCCTTTTTCCCCCGCCACATTTTGAGATAAGAGAACTGGGCCTGTTGCAGTGAATATGAGTGGTCTTCCATAAAACTGCATATTGCTGTGATAGTTGCATTAAGAGTAATACATGTGTTGCTTTGTAATTAAAAGATCTGGCTGACATGGTGTCTCAGTTTTTATAGTCCGATAAGCCAATTGCGTGCTGGGACTGAAGCAGTGTCAAGAAAAAATACAGAAAGAGATAAAAGACTAGTTAGTTGAGTTAGATATATTGAAACTGTTTTCTAAAACAGCAATAAAAATGGAGGCAATTGCAAGCTTTACCTAATGAGAAGCTTTTTAGCCAGACAAGCCCTGTAAGTGACAGAAGGAATTACTTGTCTCTGGGTGAAACCGCTGTGCCTACACGCTTCTGGGCTGTGTGAGATTGTTAGGTGGCAAAAATGGGGGTTTCATTTCTTTCTTCAGAGTGAATTTATGAATAGAAGTTATTCTTAAAGGTACAAAATTTACCTGTAACATTTATGCCAACATAATAGAGAATCGTATGAAGAGATAGCCAATTTTGCTTTAACTGTGAAAGTATGTTATATCTGTAAATAGTGTTTATTTGTATATTTGTAGTACTGCTGTCACCTGAAATGTGTTGACTGAATTACAGTTATTTTACTGTTCTTCTCCAGCTTTTGATCTGCAACATTTAAAATCATAGATATATTACTACTTTATTGCTGAAACTTTACATACATGACTGGTTTGCTTTCTCTTTTTAGGTGTCTTGGCTTTTTAATCCAACAAGAAGTGAAATAACAAGACTAGATAGTGGAAATATAGATGACATTTTAAGTGAGTACTTTGAATTTTTTTTTTTCTTTATGTCTACAGTCACGTATCTGTGTGAATCTTGCAATGTTATTAAATGAATATGCATACCTTAGCATTGAGAATATGAATTGCAATCGGCATAGAAGTATTAAATGCCCATGATCAAAATTAGCTGTGTGAACTACTGTATCGCCTAACAAATTACTTCATTGTAATCTCAATGAGGGTTTGAAGTGTCTAAGAAAAATACTTGGTATCTTGTTTGCAGATGGGAATGCTTGATTATATAACCAAAACCTGTCAAGAGAGTATTTTAAAAGTTCCCCAAAAAATAGCAGCAACTGAAACCCATGGTGATGGGCCTTAAGTATCTTGCTTGTTCAGCTATGTTTTTCCTCAGGTTAAGCATTGTCCTGATTCTGGTGGCTCATAGAAAGGAGACTCATAAGTGAAACAGATGTGTAATTCCTTGTCTGAAAGCTTTTCGTCTGAAAAGTATGCAATTTGCCTGTATCTGGTTGTCTTCACAGGAAAAAAGCTATTACATTGTTTCAAATATATTCAGAAAAAAATCTTTATATTCTTTTATTTAGGTCTGCACTAGAATCTGCCTACTATTGCAGGATTGCTTTATGTAGTAAATGTATGATTAGGTGATGTAAGATCTGTTTGCAAATACCTTTTATCCAGTGGAAAATATAGAATCCTTTTGTAAAATGTTATTCATAAAAAGGAATATATGCCAAGTGTAAGTACTTTTAAAATTTATCCTATTACTTTTAATAAATACTTCGTGCCTTGGAGGTAACACTGAATTTCTCTGTGCTTGTTAATTTCCTGTTCACCACTTGCATTCCTTGCTGACAGTGAAAATCTTAACACCATAATTTTCATCAAACCGTAGTTTTTCACAGCCTTCTCAAGAGTTGTCTCTTCCAGCATGTTGTCTTTCCCAGGCTTCCAACATCTTAATCTTCACTCATAACTGCTTTGTAACTTTGTCAATAGTGCAAATTCATCTAGCAACATTTCTGCTTTATAAAGCTGTGGCTGATATTCTATAGTTCCAGTATTTATTTCAAGGTTTTTTTTCAATGTCTATGCCACTACTACTAATAAAAATCAATTTACAGCATGGTTGTTATACTGTGTAAAGATCACAATTTATTTTTCAGCAGGGGATTTGTCCTTCTAGTTCTGATACATTTTTTCCTTTTTTTTTTTTTGGTATGTGAAAAATAACACATAGGAGCATTATTTTACTACCTCATCATATATATCCCTATAGTATTGCATTTTTTTGAGTGTCCCTTAGCGTTTTTCTTTTTGGGGGGACCGAAGATTTCTCTGCTATCTTTTGCCTTAGTATCCAGCTTCCTAGCAACTAAGGCAGGTAAGGACTGGCCAGAGCAAGTTGCACAGACAGGCTGCATGTTGATCACTTTTCTAACCCAAATAGTTGACATTTCAGCTTTTAACTGTTTTTTAACACTTAGGAATAATCTAGATAATGCTTAAAAGATATACTAGAGTACACCTTCTGCCTTTGAATGCCTTAATTTTAAATCCAGAATTACTTTTTGTCTCATGTGTCACTTATTTACTTCTTTTGTGTCTTAATACCTTAAGTATTGACGTTTTTAATGTCTAATATATCAATAAAGTCAATAAAATACTTGACTGAAGGCCTCTTTCATCACTTTCCCATTTGATATAGATTATATTTCAGATAAGATTTATCCTAGCAGTTTTCTAGCAATCAGACTAAGCTGTATGCTGTATAATCTTGAAATACTTGCTTTTATACTTTTTGTGCGTATTTTTATAATCTCAGATAAAAGCACAAAGAAGTTTGGTTCACAATGTGACATTGGGTTTTTTCTTCTTCTTTCCTCTCAGACAACGCAGATGTTGCTTTAGTTTATTTTTATGCTGATTGGTAAGCTGATTGGTAAGTTTTATACAAGTTTTTTCTATGTTTAAACTTCTGTCTTCGGAAAACTGTCATGTTTGGCTATAGTTTTCTAAAAGAGAATACAGTGGTGTGTTGCTTTCAAACTAGTTCTTTCCTTGTTTTTTCATGTCCTGATTACTTCCCCTTCTGCTGTTCTGCCATCTTTTGTTTCATTCAGGGCTCCTATCAGAGGAAAAAGGCTTCTATAGTAGTATGGAATAACATGCTATGTAATCAGGGGTTTGTGTTTGTTTGTTTGGTGTCGTGTTGTCGTCCCCCGTCGTCCCCCGTCGTCCCCCGTCCCCCCCCGCCTTAGCAAGACAGATTTCTTTAACCTTTTGCTCTTTAACATAGGATAGTCCAAAATATTCCATTTTTCCATTTTCTTCTGTGTTGGTCCCATGCATGTGTGCTAGAAAAAAAAAGCCTTGACTTGAAATTAAAAATAAATCCTTCTCTAATCTGGAAGACCTTCCAATGGAGAACTAGAGAAATTATGGTTGAGGGATGAAATCTGAGCAACTGGAAAAGGAAAGAATTTGGGGCCAGACCGGTTAGACATTGTGAAAGACATACTTAGAGGGAACTGTTTACTTGAATTTTTTTTTTTTTTTTTAAAACGGGCAAAAAAAATTGTTGTTAGAATTAATTTAAACACCATACCCCTTTTTTTTATTGTGTAAGAAGTAATTTTAAACTTTCTGTTCTGCTCCATCATTAATATTTTTAGAAGACTCTTTAGCAAGGAAGAAACCAGAAAAGTATTCAGAGAAAATAAAATTTAACATGCAAATTAATATAGAAAATTAAGTTAGAAAAATAATTAATTTTTTGTCTTCCTTGATTAAAGCAATCTTGGATATAAATAGCTTTATAGTGTAAAGCAATATATAAGCCAAATAACTACGCTTTAAATATTCCTCTCCCTGCTGTTTTGCTTTGTGAGCATAAAAAGCTGGCCTTCAGAATCAAAGGTCGTGTAGGTGATTAGACTTCTGATTCCTTTCACCTCTTTCACATCCCACTATATGTCTAAGTCTGTAGGTCTGTATGGCCTAGAAATAGCAAGCGCACAGAGCTTTACATGAAAAATTTACACTTTGCCTTTACTGATAATTCATTCAACTAGTAGCAGGCTAATTTTAATTGTTTTTTAAAAGTGATTTTGAAAAATTCATACCCAGTCTTTTCATATAGAATGAAGTTCTCAATAAAGATGTTTTTAATGCCTTCATTTAAACTTTGCATAGATAGACATACCAATCTAAATCAGTTTAATAACCTTTGTATATACCTCTGTCATTTTATAGACAATTTTTACGTTCAATTAGTTTGCATCTGTTCATTTGCTACCACAGACTAAATTGATACTAGGCACATTTAAACCAATAGAATTTTTCTTTAGAGAGATTACATTTGTTTACCAAGTAAGCTATTTGTTTGAAATGTCTTTCTTTATGATGATAGTACAACTAAGTAACTAGTTAAGTAAGAAACTAGGTCTAATCTCTTACCTGTTCTGTATAGAATTATGCTATCAAGGATGCCTTTTAAAATAAGTAAATAAATTAAACTTTTAAGATGGTTATTTTCAGTTTGTGATCTGCAGATACCTGGTGGATCATGGACTACTTCAAAAGGTTTTATTAAAGATAACCGAGGAAAGCAAACCTATGGAGAGTAAATTTAATACACTGAAATTTGGGGTCTGTGTTGCCATGGAAAAATCATTTTTTGATTTTGCAAAAGACAAACTGCAGGACGCTAAAAATCCATGTTCTGATACTTCTGTGACAAAGGGAAGATACCAGTATTTTAAAACTTGACATAACAAGGTAATAAGCATCCTGTTTTAGGGACCCTATTAGCACAGCTCTTTCTGCAATCCCCACTGTTACCAAATCCTCTCTAGAGTAGGTTTGCTTTGAATTTAAAGATTTGCGTATGCTTGCAAGTTGATTCACATTATAGTAGGCCGTAACTTTAAAACATTACAGCCTTAATTATGATCGTTACATGTAGGCATTCAGTAGTAACCCCTCAACATAGCGTACTGCCAGCCTATGATGTAACGTGACCTTTGAATGAGAAAATATCAGTTTCGTTGATGTAGATACTCTGCTGTAAGGGTGGAGAAGAATGAGGGACAAGGAAGCCATAGGTAACACATACTTGCTACATAGATGCGTACCATACAATTGTGCTGCCCAGAGTCAGGTTTCTTTCAGAAAATGGCCTTAAGCCCTGTTTGTATTTTGAGAGCAAAACCTGTCTCTTCACTTGAATGTTTGCTGGTGTAAGTCATAACAGCATCCCCAGGCTATCACTGTTAAGTTTAAGCGCGGCTTCAGTGCAGGCAGTTTTATTGCAAGTCTGTTCCATGAGGTCTCATTCTGACAACTTCTACAATGCCGTTATACATCTTCAATTTAAAATTCTGCCATGTTTTTAGAGGAACAGAATATAAAATAATTTTATTGACATATTAATAATGGGTTTGTGCACTAATGTTACCCTAAACTCCCCAAAGCCACCAAAGCATCTTTACAATCCTACAGCCTTTTCCGTGGGCAGAAAGAGAGGATTTGCTTCAAAATCTGACATGACTGGAAGAAGGGACCCATGGGATTCTCTTTGTTCGTAGTGCTGTAATAGCAGTCTTCAAATTCTACCAAACTTGAGCAATAATATAATAAGCAATACTTACAACTTCTATTGTTGACCCTTACAAAGTTATCTCTGTGATATTTCTTGAAAGTGATTGTTGGTGAATATTTGAATCTCAACAATCCACGTCACTTCTTTTACTATATTTTTAAAATTACTTTCCCAGGGATAATTCAGGTAGAAAAAATGAAGAACAGACTTTCTTAATAGAATATATTTCCTAAAGGCTTATAATTGACTAAAATGGTTTCTTAAGCAGATAAAGCAGGGGGGCACATCTTGAACTGTATATTCCTTTAGCATTATTTTTTTTTCCACCTGAATCATTCAAGTTACTTTTGAACCTATTTTAATCCAGTCATTTACTGGGATGATTACAAGTAGATGTTCTTTTCCAATAGCTTTTCTTTCTTTTTTTTTTTCTTTTTCCTTCAAAGATTGAAATATTCCCTGAGTCATCAATTAAAATATTTCAAATTAATATTTTGAAGTTACGATTTTGCATTCTATCCACAGGTGCCGCTTCAGCCAAATGCTGCATCCTATTTTTGAGGAAGCTTCTAACGTAATTAAGGAAGAGTATCCAGATAAGAATCAAGTGGTGTTTGCTAGAGTAGACTGTGATCAGCATTGTAAGTAAATCCCAATTTAGGTTTTTTCTGTGCTATCCTGCCAGTAAGTTACTCATTGTATTGAAGAATATACTAGACAGCAATCTAAAGTGTAGTTGGACCTGCCCAATCATTTAGCGCAGAGTTGTTTGTATACATCAGTGAACCTGTTCTTCCAAATTTGTCAGGGCAATCTACAGTGTTGCTTTATCATTGCATCCATAAACATGCATTTATAGCCATTCAGCCTGTCTCATTTAATGGTGGGGGGTGGAAAGAGCTGGGATTATAAATTGAATTGGCTCATTGAGGGGTCAGAGAAGCACTAGTGCTACAAATGGTGCAGGTCTTCACAGCCAAAAAAAAAGGAAGGGGTGACCCTCCATTGTCAGCATCAAGATGATGTTCTGCTCAGGTCTTCCCTACAGCTAGGAGTCATGGTGGACTGTAAGTTGACTTTTGCACAGCCAGGAGGAGATCAGAGATTTTCTGCTTTGCTGTTTGTACACATGCCAACAAATCGTTGCCTATTTGGGTTCTCCCCCACCCAGAAATACATGAAAATGATATGCCAAAACTTACTCATTTTATGCTGGTATTAATCCCAAAAGTTGCCTTTTAATCCCATAATAAGTAAAATGTGAGGAACATCTGCTACACATTGAAAGACAAATGGATAGTACTGAGATTTTTATTATGGTGCTTTTTGTAGCATAAGATCAGCTTTTCTGTTTTATGCTTCTGGAAGAATAGCACTTGCAGACATCGTTTCTTTACAGTGGCTTCTGATTCCCAAAGAGTAGTACCAGTTGCAAGTGGCTTCAAATCCCAGCAGAAATTCAGTTCTAACCAATACTGATTATAATATTCAGGCTTTACAAAACTGTTAATTTGTAAGAAGAATCACAGTTGGAAATTTGAGGAATCACTGTACAGTTATTTGTTTGTATTTGTAGCATATCCCTGGGACTTACCATTGACCTAATAGTTTTTAGTGCTCTGTTAAAAAAACCTAAAGAGCGAACCTTATAGGACAGAAAAAAAGTCAACTGCATATCTGTGAAAAGTAACTGATTTCACTTAATTTTTTTTCCCCCATTTTGACAATCTAACTTCTTTGGTGTTGGAGAGGATTTTTCCCTATAATGAGAATTCTTGAAATGTCTTGGTTCTTACTTGCACATTTAAAAGTCAGTAAGTCCACTTGAGCATCTTCCACTGGCATCATTTTGTGTTCTCTTTGTACGCATGCAAGTAGTCGCCCAACAGTAAGAGCACCTGTCTTGCCATCTTGAAAGAGATCTCAAGCATTTAAAAAAAAAAAAAAAAAAAGAAAAAAATTTAGTGGAGCACATAGTATCAACTCAGTTTCTGAAATGTAAGATAAGCTGATTCTTCAAACTGTCAGGAGTGGCCAAGGAGATTTTGTTTTGTTCCTTCCCAAAGACCAGTAAGACCAATTCATGACCACAGGAAACTTAAATGCCTCTGGGATTAAATCTTTGAATCGGTGGGATATCGGACCCCCTTTATAGCCTCAGCTGGAAAAGAGGCACGACAGTATTCACCTAGGGTATGTGAGCAGCTTTGAAGCATTCAGCTGCCTTCCTACGTTGGAGTGGTAGGGATGTGTTGGGGAACTGATCCAGAAGTTTGAGTGTATGTGTTCCTGAAGAGCGGTTACATTAAACATACGATTGTAGAATCTCCTCCTCTGAGCAGATCTCTTCTAGTGCCTTGAATACAGTGTAGAACAGTGCACTTGTGTAACTGCCTGTAGCATTTCCAGAGCAGCAGCAGCAGAATGGACGGGAGTGTCTGTACTTAATGTGCTTCACAAGATATGCTTTAGTCGCCTTGATTTATTAAGTCCAATAGTATTTTTTCTTTCTCATTATGATGTTGTCTCTGTTAAGTGAATGTTTTCCTACCTCCTTCCTGAGCAGCCTTTTTTTTTTTTTTTTTTTTTTTTTT
>NW_008795036.1:1171356-1235991 GCF_000699145.1 Aptenodytes forsteri
TCAAATACTTAACTACATTTTCAGATTCTTTCTTTTTCACACTTGGTGTTCTCTTCTGCTTCCAATCATCCATCTATATGGTGTGTGCTTGGGAGATCTTAACCAAAAGCATAGCATTAAGTATTCAAATTTGCCATCCCTAAAAGTTAATTTTCAAGTAAGGCAATGAAATCCTTTGGAGGGAGTATACTGAAGGCAAAGCTTGATATGCGGTCTTTGCTGAAGTTTTCTTACTGAGTTTTTGTCTGTCTTTGTTCAGAGATCTACTGCAGGATCTACACAAATAAACTGCCCCTGATCTTTGCCATCGTAGAAAATAAATGAAATGCAGTTGTAGCAAACATTCTGATTGTTTTTGTATCACCTTATTAAACCAGTCACTCTACATACTTGAAATTACTTTTGCATATACTTTTGTTTATATTCTATCACTTTCATCAATGATAGTTTCTCAAATTAACTTGACTCAGTTGGGGGGGAGGGGGGAATTAAGGACATTCACACTTCCACTTTACTTGATTTTTATGGTTGTCCTTAATAAATAAGTCTTATCTCAGTGTTTAACAGTCTGGTTGGCTCATCTTCGCATTGAGTCAAGATATTGACAATGAAACTTTATAGAAAGTTCTCACAAAAGACTGTAGTAAAATCAACCTGTGTTGTTGAGTTTTATTGTTAAGGTTTACATTAACAACTGAAATCCTTATTTTGTTTGCTGCAGCTTGAGTAACTCAGAGTCTTTGGGCCGCTGGATGCCCAGCGTTTAACCATGAGATGTTCTTGTCTTAGCAGTTATGTGCCTAAGAAAACTCACTCCCCTCAAGTATTTGAAACGCTTCAGAAGCTTGTTGCTTAATCTTCTCCTCGTATACTCATTGAATTGAGCTCATCGGAGCTTGTTACGGAGAGCTAAGGCCTGGATGGAGGCGGAGATGCTATAGCAGAGATTGTCTTCCTTCCCCTGGTAGTAGGTGTAGTGGGCTAAGTAGTGTGAGGCAGCCAAGAGTTTTGGTCTTTCTTTTTATTACTAGAATACAATGAGCTCTCTGTATTTACTCTTTGTGTTCTTAAATTAAGAAGTAGATGAGCATGACTTCTCCTGCAGAAGCTGTAAAATGTGAGAATTAAAAATAAAACTCTATAGTGACAGGCCAAGTCTTTTTCCCCAATTTGCATTGCCTTTTTGAATTAAAATAGCAAAGCTGTATATGTCATTCCTGGTTTCTAGTGTTTATTTGCTGGGTTGTAAGCAATGGTACATTTCATGGCACACAATTGTTGGGTGTGTCCTAAAGTTTTAAGTATTTTAACTTTGATTTTCATGTATGTAATAGCAGCTTTTTAGTAAGAGGGTGAATGTTACTATATTATCCAGCTTTGTCTGCTGTAGTAGCTTACTAAATGTTGGAGTCAAGATTGTTATTGTCTTTTTTCCCTTTTTTACCTTTATACTTTTGTATGTGTTTACGTATTTTAGCAACACTAGAAGGCTTATGTCAATATTTGGGGGTTTGTTATGCCTGCAGATTTCATACCACTAGTAGTTCACTATTAGGATGATGTTCTAGAGATGGTGGATTATTTGCATTACAAATGATCTGTTTCTTTTTGAAGCCAAGACTCTGTAGGGAATCCAAATAGCTGATTTCAGGCCACAAAAAACAGCTTTCAGAATGGTCAGTCAGGCATAGATACTTTCCATTTAATGCACTATTATTGAAGCACACTGCAGGGCCCAACAGCTCACACCAGCTTCTGAGGGTAAAGTAAATTAAAGAGAATTATTGATGCACTGCCAAATGTTTGATGCTTAATGACAAAACCATCATTCTGTCTGCTCTTATAGCCAATATAAAGATGTTTTTTCTGGAAATTGATAGGCCCCAATGTGATTAAATACAAAATCTAAATATTAACACTATATTAAGCCTCTGTATGTGTTATATTTTACACCACTTTATAATACTGTGGAAGATAATTATAACTGAAATGTTTAAGTGAAGTCATCAGGCTGTTTTTAAGCTGGTGTGGAACATACACTAAAGGTAAATCTGTTGAAGCAGGTAGTTGAAGCAGGTACTCTTTCAGTTTCCAAGACCTCATCCTTTTATGACTCATAAATATCTAAGTTCCACAACATTGTTTGCTGTTAAAATCTTTGGTGGTTTTGGTGTGTTCGATTTAGTAATTTACTTACCTTAAAAATTATGCACCTCTATTCTAAGTGTAATATCTAGTAAAAGTGACCTTCCATATAAAATTATAGAAGATCTTTCTGCATATACATTATTAGGAAGGTTTTGGGTTGGTGGGGTGGGTTTTTTTGCTTGCTTGTGGGGGTTTTGTGTGTTATTTATCCTTTGTGTTAAGCAGCAGTGTTGGAAACTCACATGGTACCATGGATTTCCTATGTTTCTGTTCTCTGTGAGTGAATATTGCAACATAGAAGAACTCATGTTTCTGGAGGAGAGTTTGTATTTTGAACAGTTTCTATGAATTCAATATTAGGAGTTGTGGTACAGAATTCTTATAAATTAAAGTATATATTGGGGTTTTAATTCTACTGCACCGTTATTTCCTCTGGTTTCTTGAGTTAAAAAATAAAATGATAGCTGGTTTGAATAAGTCTTTGTGCTTCCAAACAGAAAACAACTTCTCTCTGATGGGGTGTTGAGAGGTGCTTTCCTAGACAGACTGTCTAGGGAACTCTTGTTCTTTCTTTCAAAACATCCATGGGTGGTACTCTCATTCCATACAGTGAGCTGCTGATCTTTGTGGGTCTGGCCATTCTTGTAATATGTGCTAGTGTTAGTCTTCAAAGAGTTACTTAGATTGTATTGCTGCTGTGCCTTTGGTAAGAAAAACAACTCAGTGTGATAACAAATTTGGAGGTTCATAAATGAACTATAAATGAAACTGTAAACAAGCATGAGGATTTCATTGCATTCCTGCCACTTTGCTTGGAAAAAAATATCGGTCTGAAAGAGTTATCTTTGGATAAAATAAAAAGTGGAAGTGATTCAGAGGGGTTGTTGATGGCTCTCCTCAGGAGAGCCATTTTGTTAGCCTGTCAGAAAGGTTATGGGATGCCTACTGATGAGGCCCTGCTAAGAGCAGGCATGGCTGTAGTGAATGCTCCTTTGCAGCAGAAGGTGGTCTAGATTTGCTGTTTCCCAGCTTCTTAGTAGCTGAGTTTGATGTAGAACATTGATTGGTTTTCTTGTACCTGTTTTGGTCCAACATATAAGTCACCAGTATCACAATCATTGGGATAGGATGCCTAGTTTAGATGGTCTCCAAAGTTCCTTTCTAATTCTGCTTCCTATGAATATTCCCAGGTCTTATGATTGTGTGCAAGTGTCACAAGGAGTAGTTTAACTGTTTTTTTTTTATCTGAAAATTAAATTTTTAAACTGAAAATTAATGCTGTATTACAAAATACTTAACAATAAGGTGAATGTAGTGCTGTATGTAGGAAAGTAGGAGGCAAAAAGGCCTTTTTAAGTGAACTTAAATTGAGAGAAAAAAGCTTGAGGAATAATAAGTAAAAAAAGTACCTATCAAAGACAGATTTCATTTCTCATCTGTAGTGTGCCCTGGCAGGTAGCCTGAAGGACTTCAAAAGATGTGATTGATCTCAAGTGAGCAAGCAGAATACTCATTTGGTAGTCCCAGCTTCAAATATACAGCTGAAGGAATTTGTTACCTTTGAGGTTGAAGGTATTGCACAAGGGTGAGGAAGAGTTAAGATGATTTGACACAAAAAAAGATTAGATCCGGTAAATTCAAGATAGATAGATATATATAGATATGGAGAGATATATATGTATGTAGCTATGCAACTCCTATAACCGTCATGTAAAAACAAAATTAGGAAATGCAGTAGCTTGGGTTTCTGCTAGCGCTTCCTCAGACAACAGGAAGACCCTCCTTAGAAGAAGGATCACTATGAGTATTTTCAGGAATTATTTTTATGGGGTTTGAGTTCTGGAACTTTGATTTTCTTCCGGATAGTTTTTCAGGCTGTTGTAGTCCTCTGTTTAGCATGTGAATTGCTTCAGGTGGTGCCTTATATTATGAGGTGGGCATTTAGGATAATGATCAGTATTGTTCAAATCCTAGTGGACACGTTTTTTAGAGAGCCAGTCCTGTAGACTTAAAATCTAAATATTTGGTGGTGTTCTGAATTATGACCCTGGAAGACTAAGACAGTGGACTGAGAGACTGGTGGGGTGATACTCTGACCCTTTTAAATATTGCTGGTCCTTCAGTGGGAAGGACCTTCTTAACCACATTGTGGGTGGGAGCCTACTTCCATATAGTGTGTCTTGATGCAGTTTTTCAACATATTCCTCATTGTACATTTAATTTTAATTTAGTAACAGCAGACTTGAGATTCTCGGTGTCTGGGCAGTTTAGAAATGGTAGTATGCCAACAGGTATACATGCAAAACACGGAGGACAGAATCATCTGAATTCAACAGTTATTGGAGCTCTGCTTGAAATTTCTGATTTGTAGAAGACAAGAAGATCAAGTATGTCAGTAGCTTCCTATCGTAACTAATGTGAAACCATTCTGGTGGCATAGACAAAAGGCTTGTGATTAATGATTAATTGGGCAAAATACAAACTCAAGGTTTGTACCTTTTGGGTACCTTAGTATCTGAAGAAAATGTAAAGTCGTAGCTGAGAGGTTTTTTTTTTTTTTCTTCTTCAGGTAGGTTACCCTTATCTGTTTCAAATACCTCTTTTCATCAGAAAATGGACAGTGAGAATGTCTGGAAATATTTTTCAATTTAATTTAGGATTTACTATAACTAATGCAATCTATGAATGAGTTCAAACAATATTCCATGTATTTGCATTGTGTATTTCCAATTTTAAAAGGAATATAATTTTGTAGTTGCTCTGCTTATGCTAATTCTACCTATATCAAATGCCAGGGTTTAATGGAGCATTTAAGGTTTACTCTATTTGACTTTTGAATTAATTCAAACAATTTTTTGTGTACTTGCATTTTATATTTTGTAAAAAGATGGTTTTCAAATACTTACTTGTGTAGGACTGTCATCTCTCTCTGTTAGTTCAAATACCGGTATTCATGGAATCTCAATGTAATTTGTAAAAAGCATGCAAGTTCTGACTTAGGGAATAATGTTTGAATTCAGTCTTGGCAGTGGGCATTTTATTACCATTAATTTTTTTTACGCAACTTCAGCACTTGAAGATTTGCATCCCTAGGGACTGAAATCTCCATCTCGGAGAACCTTCAAGACCCCCCTGAGATGCCTGTTCCGCAATGTGTGCATCCTCATACAACTATGGAAACAACCTGAAGAAAAAGTCTGTGTTGTGAGACAGAAGTGTAGTTTTGGTGTTCTCTTGCTGTGGAGTTCAGTAATATAGTAATAGTCTTTAATCTCAATGTGTTTCTGTGAAACCTTGGTAAGTAGTTCTTCTTGTCTCTTATTGGACCCTGGTCAAGTTCTGATAAACTGGCGTACCATCAGACCAAAGGTCCTTCTATCAACAGGAGAAAAGGGCAACAAATGCCTGGTTTGCTGACATTGTTTTTTCTTCCACTGAGCAAATATAAAGTGATTCCTCCCCTGCTAAACTTTCTACCTTCTTGCAGGCAGCTCTTAGGTACTTTAACTGAAAGTGGCATTTTAAAGGAAGAAAAAAGTATTGATCTAATACCTGTTAATGTTGAATATATTGGCCTCTTTCCTTGAGAAATTTGCATTAATTTGAAATAAAAGTACTCTGAGTTGAGGGCATAAAATGTCTTACCCTTAATTTTAACTGTAATTAGTGCATTAAGAAAGTCTTCTGGGATATTTAGGAACCAGGTCAAATCCTTTCTTAGTCGAAAGTGATAGGCTGAATTCTGTAATATTTTATAGCGATGCAAAGCTTGTTAGGAACTGGGCTTAGCTGGTGAAGCTTTTAAGCTTACTGGTTTGAGGGATGTTAAAGAACTTTTTTTTTGTGGAGTAGACATGGTTCTCGTTCCTTTGCCGTGCACGTTTTGTGTTCAGTTCTCAGACTAGTTTAAGTTGTGCAGCTGGTACAAAGATTGTTTTCAGTAACTAAAGGTGCAAGAGGTTAGTAGTGTGTTAGCAGCAATTAAAACTACTGATGGTTTCACTGAGAGTTCTCTAGGCAGCAGGGAATTCAGATTTTTTGTTCTCTCTTAGAAGTCCAAAAGAGGTGGAGAGCTTTATGTGCTGGAGGACGGTTACGGGCGCAGTTCCATGGGGGAATGACTTCTTTCCAGGGTTTTAATTTTGGTTCGCAACTGAGAGGTGTATGTTAGCTGCCCAGCTTCAGCAGTTTGCTCATGACAACTGCTTCTAAATAGTAGTTTTCACAGGACTTCTGTCTCCATTCTCTTTAAAAAAGAGTAAGTGTAAGATAGAAAGCAAATCTGCTTCGTGGTAAATATGTAATTGAGAAGAAAGGACATTCTTGTCAGAAAGGATTAGTTTTTACGTTGTTCAGTACTGTGCCAGATACGCTGATGGACCCTCACTTGATTGCCTTCCTGCTGTGGGCCAATCCAGGTCGCCTGAAGTGTACCCTTTGACTTCTAAGGAGTCAGTGAAAAGTAACAGGACACGCATTCAGCCCAGACTTTCAATGCCTTCCTCTCGCTGTTGACTGGATTAAATTTATCTGTCTCCAAATCGGTCCATTGAAGTTCACTGTCTCTCTTTGAGAGAGAAAGGGTGAAGGGGAAGTGGGGAGGGGTGTGTGTGGAGGGGGTGGGGGTGGTTGACTGGAATGAGTCACCTCAAAGGATTAAGCGGCTCTGGAAAGTGAGCAGACTGCTCATATTTTGGGATTTAGTTGGATTTAGGTACAAACATGATTGAGGTTTAGGTAAACTGCATCCCACTCTGTAATAGAGGACACCCAGTTTTCACAGGGGCTGTGACAAATTTTTGTTTCTAGATATATTTCCAGGGGAGGAGTGAACAGGAGGGCATAATTAAACAAGGAAAAAGGAAAGTGCTTGCGGAAATCTACTTGGCATTACATGCTTTGTTTGTTTTTTAGTCTTGTTTTCCTAAGAATCCAAAGTGTATCTGGTTACCTTGTTTCTCCAGTCCTTCCCCATAAAAACTCCTTGAAGCTTTTTGCTGAACTTCAACCACATCTGAAAGAGGGAAGAGCATTCAAAACTATTAAGTACTTACGAACTTTGATTAAAGTGGTTGCTGGATATTGGAGAGGCACAAAACCAATTTCTGCACTGTAGCAAAGGTTGCTGTAAAAACTCAAGGCTGATGGATCGTGCTCAGTGTACCATGGAACTACTCGCTGGTTATGTGTAAGTTTCCCTGTCAACGCGTAGCTGGAAACCAGCTGCAACACCTATCGCAACTTGCTGCGTTCCAGTGATTAACCAAAGTGGAAGAGGGGCAAAGGGACACTTGAAGTACTCTGGTGAGGCGTAGTGAAGAACCAGGTTATTGCCTTAGTAGTGGTTGAAGATAAGGGGCACAGGACGCACGTTCATGGGAAACTGGGCTTTATTGCTTCTGCTGGGCTTTCTTCTTTGCTGCTCTTCTAATTTGACTGTAAAACCTCTTTCCATTTTTTATTCTTCTTTTACATTTGTAAGTCTCGTGAATAAATAACTTACAGTTAAATAACTGACCTGTTATATAAAGGTGAAAATAGCTAGTGCTCGTATGCTAGATGAACGCAAATACGTGTTACTTTGTTGTATGAAGCTCTGTGCGGTCCAAGTCTAGAAGAAAGCTGGGCTGCATGTATAGATGTGAACGAAGAACTGTCTCGAAGGGAATGCTGACACTGGTTGACCAGAGAGGTGTTTGCCTTAATTCAGAAACCTGAAGTTTTGTGTTCTTTCAAAACCTGAACAGCTCAGAACTGTAACAGCAGTCTTCTGGTCTTCATAGGTTTCAAGAAATATTTTGCACAGGGTTCACGTTCTCTAAAATTTAAGACATGACAATTATATTTCCAGCACTGTAATTGAGGTAAAAATCATAGTGAGTTTAAAGAAAAATAGGGGATGATTTATTTTATTAAAATTTTCTCATGTGGATTAATTAACTGAGATTTGGCAAGCTTTTAAGATTCTCATGTTCTCGTTACGCTCTTAAATTGGCTTTCCTAGTTGTTTGTAGGAAGTGTGCTAAATAAGTATAGCTTGACCAAATCGAGTCTTTACTTACAACAGATTTTGGTCATGATTTTTTTTATAAAGATCAGTACAATCAGCAGCTACAGTATTTCTGTAATCTGTTCTCTCCCCTATGGTAGTGTTTGGGGTTTTTTTTTTTAGTTTGTTCTTGTTTAAAGATGTGGAACTACTGCTTCAGAGATTCCACTTACCTTCTCACATATACATGTATAAGATACCATGTTCAGTGTAGTTCTGTATTTGAAGAGTTTTGGTTTTATTTTCTTAATTTCTTTTTAGCGGATATAGCTCAGAGATACAGGATAAGCAAATATCCAACTCTGAAACTCTTCCGGAATGGAATGATGATGAAGAGAGAATACAGGGGCCAGAGATCTGTGACAGCAATAGCAGATTATATCAGGCAGCAGAAGAGTAACCCTATTCGCGAGGTCCAGGATTTGGAAGAAATTAGTTCTCTTGATGTAAGTCTTTCAATTTTATTCCTTCTAAATATATTCTTACTCTTTTTTTTTCTTTTTAAATGTGGAACTGGTGAAACAGTATATTTGAAGTACATATTTGCTGCTTTTTTTTCCATTCAGAAACGCTGTGAGTGCTTTTTTTTAAACTGAGTGGAAAACTGGATCATTTCCAGTATTACAGATTATTCCAATATAATCACTTTCAACTGCATTCATTTTGTTACAATAACTCCACTACCAAATTACTTATTTTACTTTTAATCATTTGAAGAGAATCATATGTTGTATTTGGCAAGATACTTCTAATATTCCTCACTGGAAAAATATTCACAAGGATGCTTCTGAATATTGAAAAGACAGAAAAGAAAACTTCTGCACAGTTATTGACTGTTGAATGAATGGCACCTCTGTATTTGATATCCTTAGGGAGTAACGATAGTTTTTGATAATTTGAGGTAAGTTATAATTTAACTTTTGTTTTTACAGCGCAGCAGAAGAAATATTGTTGGATACTTTGAGCAAAAGGACTCTGACAATTACAGAACCTTTGAAAGAGTAGCGAATATTTTGCATGATGATTGTGTATTCCTGTCTGCCTTTGGGTAAGTTTTAAAATTTGTTGATTTGCATGACTTCATTACTGAAGTTATGTTAATGACTTGTATGTAATTTAATGGAATGGACTTCTTTAATACTTTCAGTGTGGCATAACTGAAGAGACTAGACCTTAACAGATAAGTACACTGAGATAAGGGTAGGAGGAGAAAACTCCTAGCCTTAATGTTTGCTGTGAAATCCAGCTTTGATTTTTTTGCCTCCTTTTTGTTTTTTTCACTCCTTGTCAGTATAGTTTAAATGTAATTGGGGAGGTTTTAGGGGGACATGCTAGGCAGTTGTGTCCCAAAAACCTGCTTCTTTGGAGGGAGAGGGGAACAAGTAGGGAAGAGCTTGAAAACTTTTTGGCAAATAAGTTTATCAGCCTTGCAGACTAAGTAACTCTTTTTTTGCAACCTCTTAAATCTTTTTCTTTAAAATATGACCATCTTTTGTAGGGTGGTTTTTTCCTTCTTTTTGTAGGTTTTTTTTCCTTCCTTTTTTCCTGTAAAGAATAATTCAGTAGCTGCTTGCTCATTTCTTCTTGATGTCAGAGGAGAGGACCTTGTTCCAAAATGCCTGATTTCTGTGCCTGGGTCTGTTTCATGTGAGTTCTATGTCACTGCACACAGTAACAGTTTAGAAAAGCAATTGCATTGATGAACTTCATAGTGTTGAGCCTAGAAGAACAACCTACAGAAATTCAAGTTTCTCCTTGTTATACCGATTTACAGCAATATTTAAAAATATTAAAGATCTTCACTGGAGGAAGAAGAATATATTGGGAGTGATTCCCTTTTTAAGTAGCATAATAAAATGCAATTATAGAATCTTTCTGCAGTGTTTAATGTGCCAGCACTAACCAATTTAAAGTGATTGGGCATTAATGTGAATGCAGTGGTTTGCAGTCTACCCACAGTTGCAAGATCAGGAATTTGCATGGGTTATACTAGCTTTTATGCCACATACAGTTGCCCTAAAGGTTTTTTGAATTGAATGTAGCGAAGGATAGTGGAGAAACTGGGAGGGTGTATTCAGGTAGAAAATGTTTCATCTGTTTGAACAAAATTTGTTGTCAGTCATTGATGCCTCTTCCAAAGTGTTTCCAAAAAAAAGTTCAGGGGTGGGGGAGAGTATTTGTAATGTGCAGGTGTACACATGGCTTTCCTTTCCTTCAGTTCCCCATATATCCTATGACTGTATAAGCAGCCTTGGTCGTGAGAGAATAATCAAGTCTTGTAAATCTGTGATCTGTAGGTCTGTCTGTCTTATCCCCAAAGAATGGCCATTATCTCAGATGTTTTCTGATGAGTGCGTCCGTGCTTGTTCTCAGGGCAGCCAGTATGAGTTGTTATTAGAATTTTAAATTATTTTTTGCCCCATCATATGACTCTTCTTTTCAGGAATGCCTTTCAAAAATCATTAGTAAGATAGCAATACTTTCAAGATTCTCTCTCCTGTTTGAGTCTGTTCGTCTTTGGTTTGCTATTTGTCAACTTCATATAATGAGAAATAGTTTCCCACCACTCAGTGTTAGGATTTGGTTGTTGGACGCTGTTTTTGAAGTAGTTACTATGGGGTTTTTATTTTTTCTTTTTTTTTTTCTTTAGATATAAGCAATAAGCAAACATAATGGAACAGATCAGTTTGATTATTTGTAACCTGCCTATGTAACTACAGATTGCACAGCAGGCTTGTTGTTATTCTCTTCTCCAGACTCCCATTCTCTTTCTAGCCTGGAGCTGTTAGTGTTTTAAAGTGCAGCCTTCCAGACTGCAATCCTGGAAACTAAATGTTTTCATCTCTGAATGGCTGTGGCTCTCAAACTTCGTAACAAATTATGTGTGAAAAGACTTCTGAGGGACGTACTGGCTATATAACAGTGTTTTCTATTCAGATTATATATGATTATATATATTATATATAAATGTTTCGTGGGGAGCTGGCCCTGGGCAGTCGAACTCTTCTGACTGAGCATCCTAACAGCCCCTGGGAGGGATTTTTGGTTTTGCTATAGACAGAGTTCAACAGGTACATGGTTTGGGAGGTATATGGTAATATGAGCTGTCATGTTTGAACTTCTAGTAAGCTAAAATAAACTCAAAACAATAGATGTGACAGGAAAAAAATAATTACTTCGCTAACTTCTGTCAAGGCAGAACTGTTCCCTGCTATGCCAAAATTATTCTGGCTTTAGGTAGTTGTAATAGCTTATTTTTGAACTGTATTAGTAGTACTTAGTTGCAGATCATCTTGATGCTTAAAACGATTCTTAAATCAGCTGATCCTTACAGTTCTGTTAAGATTTGAGGTGACCGCAGAGCAAGGTTAATGAGAAGAGTTGTGAGCAGAAGGAGATAGGAGGGATACTGATGAAGAGATATTAGAGGTAGATTTTGGCAGTAGAACTAGAGAGGGGTAAATCTGAAATGTTTGTAGGCATGGAAGAGAATGGCCTTGTGCCATTGAGCCATAGCATAGGAAGCCAAATGCAGAAAACCAAAACAAACGGCCAAAAAATATTTTTATCTTAAAAGGCTATGATGAACTGTGGATAATTCATGGAAGAGAGTGATGAATCCAAGAATTGTTTTAATTTTATGTTAGCCAGCAAAGTGGTGGGGGGGTGTGGTGGTGGTTCCAAGAGGTTCACCTTCTACGTTACTGCTTCAAGAAAAGACAAAACACAAACTGAAGTGTTTCCATTTTGGTAGTTGTTTTAAAAATGTGTATCTTCAGGCATTTGGGATTTTCACATCGTGTCCCCCGTTAATTTGACTTGTCTGAAACAAATCAGTCACAACTGCAGTTAGTGAAGTCGAAGAACACAGAAGAGGACCTTTTGGGTTCCACCGCAGGCTTACCTTAGAGCATGTATTTCATTATAGATTATTATCAGCTTACCAAGCAGTGATTGGGCAGGTGGCTTCTATGTCTTCACTTTCTTCTTATTCAGTGAAGGATTGTTTGGGATGCAAGTGGTTTATCTCAGTGATGATGGTCACAAAGAAGCCTGATTTCACATTATGGGAGCAGTCATCATGTCTGGAATACAAAAATGCATTTTTAAAATACACACCTCTAAACTCATACAAATACTGATAGGTGTAACATACTAGGCAAAACATCTTCTGTGTGTGATAAGAAAATTATAATTGGATCAAATGAATTAAATAAAACAGGTACTTTGAGTTAAGCCTTGTGATGTCGTCTTTTTTTCTCTAAATTGTTCAGACCCCTCATCTTGCAGTGAGATAAATCGAGATATTTTTACTTCTCTTTTTTTTCTTCCTCCTTACATCTCTTAATCAGTCTTCACCAATGCTTATAATAGTCCATAGAAGAGATACTATAATTGGAGAAGCTAGAACACTTAGCTAATGTTTCCCAGCGGCTGACATGCTTTCTTTTTAGCCTATGCTAAAAGGAAAAGGAATAGGTAGTTCATTTTACTCTTTTGTGGCGTATGCAGCCAGCCAGTTCTGTCTTGCCAGCATGCGTTACATGGGAACAGCAAGGCATGGGAGAGAAGGAGAGGAGGCCTCTTTCGATATCTGAAGATGGTGAAAGGGCTTATTTTTGTTGAGAGCTTTCTTTCCTTTTTTTTTTTTTTTTTCCCCTTTCTCCTGTGTTGGATGCATAGCTGTCCCCATTTGTTTGAATAAGAGATGATAATTTTGGGGGTACTAGCTAGCAGCTTTCAGGGCGCTCGGTTGTGACTGGGATTAAGGAACCACAAAATATTCCAGAAGCAGGGGAGGAACTTACTAAGGTGATATAGTAAGCTGAATACCAAGGAGGAACAGCATGTGTTCTCCAGGTACACCCATACCGTATCATCAGTGGTCAGAAACTGCATGCTGTGTCTTGTGCTCTCTAGATCTGGTTTGAGGGTAAAATGGACAGTGTGGACTTATTTGCTATCCATTTTCTCACTGCCTGTGCTGGTAGAGCACCTCAAAGCCCTTCTTTATCAGGGTAGATAAGATGTAAATTTCTAGTGTAAACGATGGAACAGGAAGAACAAATGCAAACAAAACCCCACATTTCTCTCCTTTCCTTCCTTAAGAAAAGGTATTAATTTGTTTTAAATTTACCAGATTATATTAATTCATTAACATTTTTCTCTGATGGTCTCTCACCCAAAATTGTACCAACATTCGTCACTTGCATTTTGATGCCTTTAGTCCACACTTTTAATCTTAGGGCTACATCTTGCTGACTCCCTTAATGCTGTCTCATCTAGCCAGGCCAAGTTTCTGTGGAGTCACTTTACAGTTTACTTTAAAGATCAAGGATTTTAATTCTCAAATTTTGAAGGGAAAAAAAAAGTAGTAAAGAAAGGATAGCAAATTAAAATATGATTTTTGGTATCTCAGTTATTTTATTTGTCTGTACCAAGACATGCTTACTGGTTGGTTTGTTGTAGGGCTATTTCAAAAGCAGAGAGATTTAGCGGAGACAATGTAATCTACAAGCCACCAGGGGTAAGTGTAACTATGTATTTTATTCTGCTTATTGTCATTATATGTGAATATGAACTAGTGGAGACTATTCAGATCATTCAGTATGTTACTGCATCTCAAACCTTAATTTCGTTTCATCACTAAATAGTGTGAGAAGTAGGGTCATAGGAACTAGTGTTTCTGAGTCAGTGAAAAAGATCTCAGTCTCATTTGTTGCCAATTAAGTGCGCAAAACCTAAATCGGTCATTTTAAACATCAATGTCCGGAAATGTTTTTTTTTTCTTAGAAACACAGTCGGCTCGTCATGTGTATAGACTTTGTGTTCTGTAGAAGTCTTAAAAATCTGTGAAGTTCAACAGCTGGTGCACTTCAAGTTTTTCAAAGCAAGTGACAATTACTAAGTATTTTTCTGACTGTCACTTGCCTGTCCTGTGTGTCTTAGCCCACAAGGGCTAAGAGCTGTTCTCTTCACTTAAAAAAAAAAAAAAAGGAATTAGTAAAATTAACTGTATGTTAACAAACTCTCGTAGAAGTCTTAAAAATCTGTGAAGTTCAACAGCTGGTGCACTTCAAGTTTTTCAAAGCAAGTGACAATTACTAAGTATTTTTCTGACTGTCACTTGCCTGTCCTGTGTGTCTTAGCCCACAAGGGCTAAGAGCTGTTCTCTTCACTTAAAAAAAAAAAAAAAGGAATTAGTAAAATTAACTGTATGTTAACAAACTCTCATAAACATAGTTTTACTTGAGGAAAAATACAGTACAGAAGAAAATCTGCAAGAATTGCTTTTTAGAAACATAATTAATATCTGAAAATCTGCTCCTTTCTCAAATATACTGTATGAAAAGAGTTGCTTACAAAAGAGAAATAAATAAAAGAAGACCTAAGGGGGGAGGGAGTTTCAAACCTTTTTCTGCGAAAACAAAATTTATTAGGTCACCTAATTTATATGGCGTTTCTGAATTAAGGTGTGCTTAATCGTGGCCACAGCTTGCGAAGTCATGCTTCGCTTCATGTTAACCAAAATTGTAATTACACTAAAAAATGGCAGCACTGAATTCTGAGTTAAAACTACTAGCAAATAAAGGAAAACTATTATTTATTCATATCTCTTTGGCAAAGCAAATGTAAAATTCCAGTTTCAAGTCTTGTAGGACATTGGGAGGCGTTTTTTTTTTTTGTGAGTCTTTGTAACTATCAGCATGAAAAAGCTTAATATCTGCAATTTAGTTTAATCTAATTTTTTTTTTTAGGTATGGAGATACTATTTCTCAACTTGACAGAAGTCTAAATAGCCTTTTATTTGAAGAATCCCTAATTTGGAAACAAAGTTTCTTTTTCAATTCTCCTTAAGTAGAGTTGACTGCACAAATGATCATCTATAATATTAAATTTCCTGTTGTACTTTTGTAACATAGTTAATAGAAATGTTGCATGCACAAGGGTTGAATATTGGTGTAAGATTGGCTTTTAATATTTATATGGATATAGTAGGTAATCTTCTTCGTACATAGCAATGTCATCTTTACTGTTTCTCAACTAGTATATTTTTCTTTTTCAACAGGAAAATGCTCCAGATATGGTGTATTTAGGATCGCTAACCAATTTTGATTTGATTTATGCATGGACACAAGATAAATGTGTACCACTAGTTCGAGAAATTACGTTTGAAAATGGGGAGGTAAGAATTTTTTCTACCATTCTACTTTTGGAATTTCTTTCTCAAAACCAAAATGTCTCTTTCAAGGTCTTTAATCCATGCCAAAGAACTTTCTGCATGCTTTGCTTTAGACAGAAAATAGCTGTCAGGTAATGTCTCTTCATTCTTTTGGAGCTTTTTGGTTAGACTTGAAGTTCACTGGAGGCAGATTTGTAGTAGTATCGTACACTACCAGAGTAAGAGGTTATAATCGTGCATATAGATCACATAAGAAGTAGTATCTGGTGATTTGCGGAGTGTGGACACTTGGACACTAAGAATGTGCGTGTGTAAGAATGTGTGTGTCTGTAAGTATGTATGGGTGTGTATCACCTTGGGTAGGTTGTATTATTCATCTAAAGTAAGTACATATTATTTATACAGATGTTATGACTAAATGTTGATTTAAGATCCAGGCATAAATGTTATTTAAGTGCTTTTTGCATCTGTTATGACCTTGAAAAAAATGTTTCTAGTCAGGGTAGAAAATATCCATGTCAGCATGTCCATGGCAGTTTGAAAGAGTAAGATAGTTGTGAACTAACCTTTAGTTATAATCAGCTTTTAAAATTTAATGTTTAAGTTAGTAGTAGAAAAATGTTACTGTATTAGCCACTTCCAAAGCATTATCTAATAAACAAGCCCATTAAACGGTGGCGGACCATCTATGGAACTAGCAATCTTCTGGGAATTGTAATAAAAACCATGTGATATTTTTTTGTCAATCTGTGTTTAAGCACTGGTACCTTCATAATTTTTTTAGCTTCACATGCTCTTTCCCTTGGGTTTCTTCTTTTAGCTGTAATTTGTAAGATGGAATTTGGGGGTTTGCTTTTAAACATCCTTTTTCTTCTCATTATCCTTATTTTCTTTCAGTGCTTTTCTGTTTTCTTTTGTAACTTACTCCTCTTTCATCTATTTCCAACTCCATATTATACACTTTTTTTGTAAAATAACCAATGGGGGAAAAAAATCTGTAGAAAATTAGCAAGTTTGTAGTATCTCAAAAGGAGTATTTGTACATAGCCACAGGATCTGCCAGAGACTCTGGTGAGGTTTGTAACAAATTGCAGTGTGTTGTCCACACTGGATTAGAAACCAAAGAATCAGTCATATCATTCGTTCTCAGTTTGCACGCTTAATTTTTTTTATTCTGACTTTGCAGTGTATGTAACACTGCTGTTCTGGGCACGCGCAACATGTCAGGTTACATGGCAGAGGGAGAGAGAGGGTGGGATGCACAAAATGGTTTAAGTACAACCTTCTAGTCAACCCTGCCAACTTTTATTGGAAAGTTCTGTTAGTTAAACAAATTTTAATTCTTGATTTGCAACTCAGTATGTAAAAGATGCCACATGTTAACATGTTTGAAAGCGTGTGGTAGATTTTCAGTGTACTTTTCCCATGGTGAAATTGGATTCTGAGCCTTAGAAGCCAAGGTTCATCACTGTCAGCTTGTACCACATTGTGTCATGGTTTTTCTGGTTGTTCTTTCAACCCTGATTCTTGTTTACTTAGGCAGATATTTACAATTCCAATGTGACATTTTGCCTAGCAACATTTGTTTAAAAATTTCAGTGCTGCCAGTACCCAAACAAATTTCAACATGCCAAAATTGACATACTTCTGCCTGCTGAAATTGTATAGTATTTAAATGGGCTTTTACTGCATACTGCACAATATTGCAGGGTAAAAATACGAAGTGCTGTGACTGTTAAGCTGTGTTTATGGTACTAGAATACAGTATAAAGACAAAAATTTCTACCACAGACTTTAATTCCAATTTTAAAATCAAAATTGGCCTCTGTAAACTGCTGGTAGGTTTTTCCCTCATTTTCTTTCTTAATGTTGCCATTTTCTGATAAGTGTCATGGGCAGGCTAGCCAGGAAGATGCCCAGTCTGAACAGAGTTCATCGTTGTGACTTTAGACAGCACATAGTAATTGAACTCTGAAGCAAGGTCTTCTGCTTGAGAAGACTGTCCTTTTGAGAGACAGTCCCTGTACTTGATGAGAAAAGGCTATTGGGATTAGTAATATCATTCAGAAGAAATCACTGTTTAACCTGTAATCAGTCTGTTTAGTTTTACATTGTATGAATACAATGAACCGTGTGGTCTAACGATGGTGCTGAGCTGTAAGTTTTTGAAAGGGTAAAAAGTTTCTCAAAGGCATACAGGAGTAATGTGGGCAGTTCAGATCTAATGAAAAATCTTTTGATATTCTCAGTGCCAAATGAGACAGTAGCTTTTGAGGGAGCAGTGCAAAGCAAATTAAATCGCTATTCCACTTGCCACGTCCTGATCACTAAGACATGCTATGAAAGCTGGAACAGAAAAGCAAACAAAGGAAGGTACTTCATAGAAACCAGTTAGGGCCAAAATTAGCAAGGCTTTCAGGCCAGTTGTCCTAACAACCTGTTTGGAGATGAATTGATCTTGTGACTATAGCTTGCCACATATAAGGGTTTTAACTATGCAGATATCGAAACTGAGGTTGTCCTTTTAGCTGCTTGCAAGCAAGAGGGGAGCTTAGAGCCAGAATACCAAGCTCTGTTTGGGAGTTCTCCCTCTGGAAATGTACCTGCTGAAACGAGTGAGGAGACGGAGTCATAATCGTAGTGGTACAAAACAGACTTTTTCACATCCTCTAATAGGAGAGGAGCCTGAGACCCAGCCAAATTCGCATGTGTAAAAATGAGAATGAGCAAATGTGATTAGTTGGTTTAGGGATGGATTGGGAAGCTTGAATTTCATCAAGAGCACTGAATTTATTAGGATCTTTGCAATCTGCTGTTAAAAGACCAAGCTTCAACTTACCTGACGGACTTTGGTTGAAGGGAGAATAACAGCCATTTCATGTACACTATGTAACTGGCTGCCTAGTGATACGGAAAGCATTTCTTCCAACTTACTGCAAATCGAAAATATCTGAAGAAACTATTCTATTTGGTGGCAGAAGGAATGAGTGCTCTCTCAAAAAGCATAGATTTTATTCTGATACAGGCTAGAATCAAAGAAATAGCAGCACTTGCTTGTGCACCAGTTGTGCAAATGAAAGACAGGCAAGACTGTAGGCATTTGTTAGATGATAAATGATTATTTCTTCAATCAGGCTCTAGCAAGTTGAGCTAGTGTTCAGAGGTGCCTAAAACTCACTTCTGAAGCAAGCAAATGCATGTTGTTCGTGTTTTGTTTGGGTTTTGAGTAAAAGAAAAATCCTGAATAAATCACTCAAGTTCTTACTTTTATCTGTCCCTGGACAGAAATCTTTAAAAGGCACTGGGGCTGCAAGAATGCATTTCTATGAGGAACTAAAGGTTGCCTGTCCAACAAAGGTTTTCATTTCTTCATCAATTTTAGTAATATACTAGCCTGTGAATTTAATAATGGTGTTATACAGATGACCAGTCAGGACACACTTACTGGCAGAAGAGCAGTACTTGATCATAACTGATATAGCTATGTCAGCTAAAAAGCTTCTGCTTTTTTTTTCCCCCCCCCTGCAAGAATGCATTTCTATGAGGAACTAAAGGTTGCCTGTCCAACAAAGGTTATCATTTCTTCATCAATTTTAGTAATATACTAGCCTGTGAATTTAATAATGGTGTTATACAGATGACCAGTCAGGACACACTTACTGGCACAGAAGAGCAACTTGATCATAACTGATATAGCTATGTCAGCTAAAAAGCTTCTGCTTTTTTTTTCCCCCCCCTTTTTTTTTAAGGATGGAGTTACTTAAAGATACTCATTCATTGTGTTATGCTAAGAAAACACCAACTTATTACATGAACCAAGCTAGGACTGGGTCTAGAATACACATTCAGCTTTTTATAGTATGTAATACCATGCTGTTCAGGCCTTATTGCTGTTTCTATGAAGATTATGTGTTTTCTCAGAATTGGGCAATTTCTTTTGAGCAATTAGGATGGAGTTACTTAAAGATACTCATTCATTGTGTTATGCTAAGAAAACACCAACTTATTACATGAACCAAGCTAGGACTGGGTCTAGAATACACATTCAGCTTTTTATAGTATGTAATACCATGCTGTTCAGGCCTTATTGCTGTTTCTATGAAGATTATGTGTTTTCTCAGAATTGGGCAATTTCTTTTGAGCAATTATTCCAGTGCAAGTGTATCCCTTCCTGAAATGTTGATAATGAAATACCTTCATCCTTTATCTGCTGTATATGATACAGAAGAAGGAAGCATGGTTAACTGTATCACTCGGGTATCTTAGATGAAGGGTCAGCAGTTAACATCTTTAATCCTGGTCTTTCAGCTGTTTTTAAAGTAGAGATCTCGCTGAATTTGAAAATTGCTGGAATCACTTAAGTGCCCTTAAGAAATGGAAGAAATGAGATTTGTTGTTTGTTTTCTGTGCAGGAACTGACAGAAGAAGGCCTTCCTTTTCTCATACTTTTCCACATGAAAGATGACTTGGAGAGTTTAGAGAAATTCCAACAGGAGGTTGCACGACAGTTAATAAGTGAAAAAGGTTTGTAGTAACTCCTACTACTTCTTGTTTTTACTGGTATAATTTTTTTCAGGCAAACTCAGAGTGGAAGCAAAGGCCAAACAGAATCCTAGCTTTAAAGCTCTTGAGTCCGAAGGGCTTTATGTACTTTTGACAGTGAGGACCAACTCCTCTGGAAATGATTAAAATAGATACACAATTTATTAGTAAGTAACTGTTTCAGAAATCCTTCTTGTCTAAATGACTTCATGCAGTTTGAGAGGGCATTAAACAAAACTTCAGCTTGTATTGTGGCCAAAAACATTTTAAGAAAATCCGTTATTTTGGTAGTGTTAGTTATTTAAATCTATGTTCAAGTTTTGCATGTTGTGTCTATCTAATATCTCCACCTTTGTAATACTTACAAAAGTGTTTAGGGTTTCAAGATAATAAAAAATTCTTAACATGGATTTTTGTCTGCTCACAATTTTAAGGTACAATAAACTTCCTCCATGCTGACTGTGATAAATTCAGGCACCCACTCCTCCATATTCAGAAGACTCCAGCAGACTGCCCTGTTATTGCCATTGATAGCTTTAGGCACATGTATGTCTTTCCAGACTTCAGTGACTTGTCGTAAGTATTTTTCTTTGTGCATTTTGATTTGCAAAGAACAAAGGAAAAGACGTGCTCATACTTTAATCAGTACTGTGATAGGAAGATGAATGAATCTGGGATAGGTAAGGCTGCCTATGTATGATTCAGTGTCAGAGCCTTAAAGCAACATGAATTGGCGTGAAGTCATTGTTTAAATGGAGTTGCATTGCTTTATGCAAGAAGACAATCTCACATTAAGTTTTTAGATGATGCTGCTGCTCTTTTAATTCAAAGTTTTGGTATTTTCCATAGTAGTTAGGCATTTGGAGCCTGGCATGGTATTTTTAGTGGTGATCTAGATATACCAATTAACTTTAAAAGGTTTAAAATACTACATGGAATGTTTCAGTGCAGTGTTATGCAATGATTACTGTAAAATGCATCGTGTCAGAATTCCCAGTCCGCTGGTTTGGTTTTTGCTGCTGTGCAATTCCAGCCTTCCTGCATTAGCCTAAACCTGGAAAGCTGGCAGAGAAATCCTTGTTGCCCAGGTTTTCGAAATTTTCCACGTGCAGCTTGGAAAGTGGCTGATCGTTGGCATGTTACCTGGATAAAATATGTGAGAGAGAAGTATCAGGGTGCTTAGGTGAAATGCCACTTTGATAATCCTCTTTACATCAGCCTATCTCTTTATGTTGTACTGCCTTGGAAGCAGATGTTGTGTCTCCCGTGGTTCAGCTGAGGAGTGAAGATGTGTACGTGTTATCTTCAGGGCCCTTCAGCATGGGACAAGCGTTCTGTCTTTGTCTTCAGGTTGTGTGTGAAACTCCAGTTTCTGTCTCAAAGGAGGTGCCTGCATACTCACCGCTCGTTAAGTCCTGGTTAGATGCCTAGGCTTTGAGACTTGGAGTTTTTGCCCATTCAGAATTTTTGCCCATTCATACTTTTAAAAACTCAGGGTATTTCGTTTTTGTCAAAGACAAGGATTCAAAGCTCAGACTTAGCATGCAATGTGAACGTAACCCCATGTCTAATTCTGCCATTCCAGCAGGCATTTTTCTACCTGAAATGTTGACATTTGGAAGGAGGGTTCCAACCTAGCTTCTCCCCATAATTCTCCACAGGCTTATTCTTAAAATGTAGTCTGTTTGATGTATCTCAAATAGTGCTTTTCAAATATCTAAAGCTATGTGTGTGGAAACTCTGATAGTGACTATTTTTCCCCCTGTGTTCCTGTTTCTTTGGAAGATTACGTTCACCACACATGCCAGCGCTTTAAAAAAAAAAAGTGGGATATTTGCATTTGGAAAGCACTCTTTTTATTGTCACTTTTGAAACAGCCCTAAAATAAATTAAAATCCCTTATAGGGGAATAGAGATGTTTAGACTTTCATATTATGTTTCTTACATGGTCTGTTTTCACAGAAACACTATCAGAATAATAAAAGCTACTTGCTTGTTTGTATACCAGTTGTTACATACTAATGAAGATGAGAGAGAGAGATGTCAGGATTGTAGACAGTTGCTTAATGATAAATAATTATTCAACCTTGCTCTAGGAGATTGAGCTGATACTTAGAAATACCTAACAAACAGTTTGGAAACAAGGAAAGCTTGGAGCTCCTGGGGTGATAACTCTTTTGTGTGTGGGTGGTTTGGATTTTTGTTTTGTTTTTTGGTTTGGGGGTTTTTAATTTTTTTTTTTAATAATAGGTTTAATCTTAATTCTAAGACTTTCGTCTACCTGCAAGGATTTCTGCCACTTCAGTACATTTTCTGGACTCTTACAAACTGGCCCCAGACTGTCTCTTGTAATCTCGGTGCTGCCACCAACCAATAGGGTTTGGATATGGTACTTTCAGAACTGGCCCACTAAAAGATTTCCTCTCTCTTTAGGCAGTCGTCTTTTTTAGGTTAAATCTTAATTCTAAGACTTTCATCTACCTGCAAGGATTTCTGCCACTTCAGTACATTTTCTGGACTCTTACAAACTGGCCCCAGACTGTCTCTTGTAATCTCGGTGCTGCCACCAACCAATAGGGTTTGGATATGGTACTTTCAGAACTGGCCCACTAAAAGATTTCCTCTCTCTTTAGGCAGTCGTCTTTTTGGAGAATAGCCACTTCATAGGCAAATCAGATCGCCACCCAATATTTTTGTCCTCATACTTTGGCCACCTGGCCCTATTCATCCTGCTGTTCCAGGTCAGAAATGATAGCAAGGAGCATTCAACAGATCAGCTGTAGCTTCTCAGCAAGAACTGGCTGAGCTTACAAGAGGTGCTAGGCACCAAATGCCCTTGCTGCATTAGGAGAGGAGAAGAGGTTGGAGGGGAATGTCTCCAGCAGTGTGCGTGACCTAGAACAGGGCAGGAGCCCAAGGTCACGCAGGGAGCAGTGATTCTACTGTCTCTACAACCGGGCTGGAATGAAGCCCATCAGTACTAATTCCTGATCTTATCTGGGAAGTGAAGAGACCCCTCAAAGTACCACTGTAATACTGATCAGTTACAGACGTTGCTGTAGTGATACCTTCTGACTCTACATTATACTACGTTTTACCCATAGAGCTTTCTAATGATCTGAAATACTGCTGATAGCCTGTCTGACCACACTTTGTCCCTCTTTCCTAAATGTAATAATTGGTCTGATGAAAGACTCCCTACAAAACCTGTCTCCATTCATACATTACCTTTTGATTGCATGCCTAGTGCTCACGTTAGTTTTTTATCTCATCTTTAATACTTATTAGATCAACTCTTCATTTTAAGCTTTTTAGTCTATTTGACGTTTCACAAATAAAATCGGATGCTGTAGTTTACCACGTTTGCTGTGGGTGACAGTAGATGATCTCAGATTAGATTTACATTGATATCCTCTTAGTGCTTATCTCTAGTGTATATGCAGTTGCACAGGCACTAGAGAGCCTTTCAAAGATGTTTTGTCAATACTGCTACCCAACTGTCATTTGTATCTGTAAACTGTGCATTTGGAACCTGCTGTTCCCTCTTACATTATGGTTAGTGGGGAGCTGGAGTGAGTATACAATGAAGTTATCGGCTAGTACAACTCTGTGGGAGTTATTGAAAAGACGAAATACTTGCTGTGTTCTCAAGAGACAGTGGAAAGAAAAAGAAGCTGGTAGGATACCTTAACAAACCATTTGGCTTCCTGTCCTCTATTAATCACCTAAAAGTGGACATAGTGTGCCAGATAAACAGAAATTGGCTACTCTAAACAGTGCACTTTAAATCTTCTGTGTTTGGACTTAACTTGTAATAAGCATGTGGGTGTTTCTGTTGGATCTGTTCCAGAGTTCCAGGTAAACTGAAGCAATTTGTACTAGACTTGCATTCTGGAAAATTGCATAGAGAGTTTCATCATGGCCCTGATCCAACTGATGTAGCACCTGGTCAGGTAAGGTTACAACAAATACATTTAATTTGGCCATTTAATAAAGACCCTTTTTCTTTTTTTCTTTTTCTTTTTTTTTTTTTTTACTCCTTGTCAGAGCTGTACTTTCTAACGTGTGTACCTTTAACTTCAGTCTCCTGAAAGAGAAATCTGTTTATAGAAGCATAACATTGCCACTCCTGCTTGGCTCTTCCTTTAACTTCCTTTGAGTAAAGGCAGGGAGAGCATTAGGGGGAAGTGTGGTACCTGTTTGCCTTGAATAAAGGAATAGTATAAGAATATATGTTTTCTCCACTGAAACAGAAGATCTTGGGCCAGATGCCTGCCTTGAGCTCATAGAGCTGCTCTTATGTTCTCATGTGATTTCAATGCAAAAACTGATGATACGTCATAGATGCGTTATTTCCTACACGACACACTATGAGCGGGTGCTTCTAAGGGGAAACATCAATTGACTGAATGTTTTATATATTTACTCGTGGTCACCAATCCAAGCAGGAGGCAGATGTTAGAGCATCAACAAAGGACTGAAAAGCGGTAATAGGGCTTATTACTTTTAGTAATGCAGTTAACAAGCAGCATTAATAGTGGTCACAGACTGCATTTGTCAGTTTGGATTTGTCACTGTTCTGCTCAAAGGTTGTCATGCTGTATAATTACATGCCTGGAAGTCACTCCTGGGATCTCTTCAGGAACGCAACTACTAGATCCTTCTCTAGACAAAACTCAGGAGCACCTCAGTGTTTAGTTTAATACAAGAAGCAGAAAGGAAGGGACATTACCAGCCCCAATTCCCTCTGTTCAGCCCAGTCTTCTAACCGTGTCTTGATCAGCCTTGTATCTTCTTGATACACTGCTCAGCTCATATGCTTGGTGTCATGCTGAAAAGTGCAAACGTAACAGCCTGTCAGGTAACCTTCTCATTACCTCTGGCCCTCTCTAAAGAAAGAACTGTTTTTAAACACTTACTTTTAAGTTATACGTTGCATTATCTAGGGCTCAAAGAGCCGCATTGATCCCAGAGGAGACCCGCTGCACTTGTGTTGGGGTGCCTTGGGCCATCCCAGAACCCATGGGTGAGGGACAGAAACGATTTATGGCTACAGGCTCATTTTCCTGGTCATCTGTGGGATGTGGTAAGGGTGGTTCTGCACTAAGCCGTGCGAGTGCAGCCTCCTGTTGCCCTGCTCAAAGTTGAAAGATTTGAAAGTGTGAAAGCCCTGGAGGGCTTGCCTTGTGCCAGGAGAATGACTGCTTTTGGATGTTGTCATGACTGGCTGTGAAAACACGAGGGCTGAACTGTCTCAGCAGTAATTCATTTAACTGGTAACTCCCTGTGTTTCTCAGGAATTCATTGAGCAACTAGAATTCAGGTCAACAGGAGACGCAGAGAACAGGGCTGGAGACTGAGGCATAGGCCAGGCAGTCGGTCAGCTCAGAGCTAGACAGGCGTGCGTGGGGAAGAGACACTCTGAGGCAACTGCAATCTGGAGGAGGCTTGGCCAGGGAGGGAAGGAAGCCTGCTGAGTCCCTGGATCCTGCTGCCTATCTGGGCACAACCTCATTGCCTAGAGCTGCAGGCTTGCTCTTGTCTCCATTCTGCCTTGAAAAATGCACACAAAACCTGGGATGTTTACTTTCTCATCTCCGTATGGCATCCTGCCATCTTGTGGAAGATGTGTATGTATGTGCGATGGAAATACTGGCCTTAACTAAACTGGAGGCTGCTGTCTTAGGTCACGTATGTCCCTTGAATTGCATGTTTGTTTGGGGTTTTTTAGTTTCCATAAAAAACGAATTCTAAAGTATTTTGGCAGCGATGGCATTTTTTGCCCTGGTGTATCTCAAAAACAAACACACAAACCAGAATACCTTCAAAGCAAGTGGTAGATAGACCCAAACAAATCTACAATGGGGTACGTTTGAAATGTTTTTAAGTCCCTTGTACAGAAACTTGTGTGATGGCCGTTACCTTTGAGATGTGCCAACAAAAGGAATATCCTTAACTGATGGTGCTTAATTAATTGATGTATGTGTGTATTCCACCTGCTTGGGACTTGGAATGTGCATTCCAAAAAAACCCCAAAACCTCAATTTGTGAGAATGCTGGACGTTCATGCACTCCCATAGTTAATGTTAGAAGTTCATTTAATGGAGGTGCTTGATTATTAAAATGAGGCTAACAAGCATTTTTACTGTTTGTTCTGTTTTTCAGCCAATTCAGGATTTAGCAAGCAGCCCACCAGAGAGCTCATTCCAGAAACTGGCACCCAGTGAACATAGGTACACCTTATTGAGGGAAAAAGATGAACTTTAAAAACTTGAAATAATCTTGCAAGCCTTTCAGACAGCAGCATTGACTTCTGTGTGGTGGAAATAGTAAACCTATATTTTCATAATTCTATGTGTATTTTTATTTTGAATAAACTGAAAAATAATTTCTTTCTCCCCAGGCTTGTAAATACGTTTGTTTGGTGGGTCATTCTGTACAGCATCTTTCAAACAGTACGTTCCTAATGCTATAGTAAAATATCAGAGACCCATCCAGACTCTTGATCTAACTCTGTTCTGTAAAACTTTTATAATCCAAATGAAGGTATCCTTGCCAGAGACATGCTGTTAACTTGCACTATCACATTAAATAGGACTTTTGGGTTGTTTTCTGTGTAACCTCGGTAGTATGTGCTTTTTCTCCTCCTTCATGTGAACAGCTATCCTGGTAATCTATTTCTTTGTCACGTTTTTCTCCAACTTAAGAGGGTCTTCTATTCTGGATACTTGGGAGGGGAATAAATTAAAGTTTTACAGAATCTCGTGTGGTCTTCACTGGGTGTAAATGTCCAAGCGATTAAACAATTCTGACTATTAAAATACCAAGCGAGGAAAGGAAAAGTTTTGATGGTAATGGCTGTACTTTGAATGAAAGGGCTGTATTGACCTGCTCTGATTTCCTGGAATTATTAAGATTGTTACATTATCCACATGGTTGTGTTAAAAGAACATGGAAGTTGGAAACCCTTCAAAGTAGGAGAGGACTAGGGCTGGACTGCCATCTTAGTTTTGTCAGTCTTAAATTAATCTCTGTATGTATGTGTTACGATTAGTCTTTTCTTTTTTTTCTTTGGGTCCCTGCCTTCCTAGCAGACACATTACTTTCTGAACAACCACTGCAAACTTTTTGTTACTCTTTTTGTCTGGCTTGTGCCTTATTTATTGCATATTCTTTGAATTCTGCTCTGAAGAAGAATTACTACTCTCCTTGTGGGCTTTCTGTTGTGCATAATACCAGAATATGGGCTTTTCTCAGTGAATCTTCAAGCTGCTTGGTGAGATGAACATACAGAAACTGTAAGATGGAAAAATACCTGTTAATTTGGGGTGTATTGCTGGAGACGAATTAGTATTGGATTTGTACAGTACAGTTACTACAAAGAATCCAGGTCCTTGACTTGGGCCCCCAAGGTTTAGTGTCCTTCGAAGCAAGCTTGTTCTTTGGATAGGTGGACCACTGGGATCATGCTGACTTCAGCGAGTGCCCCAGCTTCTGCAGTTCACAGCTCAGGATTCCTTTTGCCTCTCAGCTAGACGCCACCTACTCAGTTATTGACAGAAGACTGTCATGGTCCCATGCAGCTGTGGTAAAAGGTGATCCCTTGATCCCAAGAGAGGCTGCTGAATCAAGCCCCTGCAGCAACAGGCACGTGAGCTTTTGAGGGGGTGATTCTGAGGAGGGAGTTGCTAGTACTAACCAACACCAAGCTACAGCTAACTGAGCAGGTGCCGAGTTGGTAGCCGAAAGAGTATTGCAAGATTTTGTTTACAGGCATAACTTTTGTCGGTTTTGTGAATCTGCATTTTGGAGTGCACGTTAAGGGCTTGAAAGCCAGGTCTGCTCCTGTACCATTCTCTCAAGCACTTTTGGCAGCTGAGTCATACCACCTTCCAGTTGGAATCCAAAGGTGTGAGCAGGGTATGGTTTTAAGGCTGCCACTTGTTATCTGCAGGTGGTGCTACAGAACTTCTGGAGTTGTTCAAGCACCTGAAATTTTAGTCAATTCCTGCATGGTGCCTCCAAGTACTCATCTTACTCCCCCGAGGTTCCTATTTTCCCTTGGAATTCTTATTTATAAATGCTGTTTGGTGGAAGACATCTAAACTTCTCTTTCTGGAGAGGGATGCTACCTCATCATACACCCAGTAGTCCAGTGGCTGGTGCTTTCAGCTAGAAAGTGAAAGAGATGAACCCCCTCCACCATTCCTTCATCCAAGTTTGCTTTTCTGAGCAAGGACTTGTTCCCAGAGCTTTGGGATCCCAGCACTAGGTAGACAGATGACAGTTACGCACTCAAGTCATTTCATCGTGTATTCACCGGAGGCTGAACAGCTAAAGTCTAGGTGTGCCTAACACGATGTTGAGTATCACCTGCACTTTTGAAGTATCTGATGAAATAGAGAATTTGCCTAGAGAGCAAGTGTTGGACAAAATGCGAGATGTGTTTCAAATTGAGCCCTTCGATTCTGATCATCTACGTCAATGGCTTTAACCATTCAGTGCTCAGCTAACCCCTCCCTTTAACATTTCTCGAGGCTTTGATGGGAAGTTGTCAAACAGTATTAGTGTTATCCCCATATGGAACAAAACCATTCCAAACTCTCTTTAACTGAACTTAAGGAGTCCATTTGTGAGCTAGCATATGTGTATGAGGTACTGGATGCATGCAACATTTTAGGAACTTGTGTTAATTTCAGTCAATGTCAATATTTCAATAGCTGAAGCACATGTTCGGTAACTCAATTCAGGATTCTTAAATTATTTTAATAATATAAAATTGGTGAGGGATTAATCTTTTAGATGCTGAAAGGAAATAAACCCCGACGTTCTCAATAAATACTACAACCAGTCTCATAGGCAAAAATTTTTATTTGGTCTGAAAGAATTATGTATATCCTACATTTCTTCTGACTAACATGCCTAGCAATTTAAATGCTAGTTCGGTTACTCAGATGCCCGTGTTTCTTCACATATGTAAATAACGCATCTATTTTAAAAAAATCATAGCTTAAGTAATAGTCTCCCAAGTCCAGTGTTGTACACAATGTTTTGAAATTGCTTCCTTAGACGCAAGGAGGGGAGAATAGTTTTTGTGCTAGACATCTCATAAAATGAGCGCACACCAAGCTGAATTTGTATAAGCTGTGGCAGAAATTCAGTTTTATGAATTTAGATTGTCCTGGCATTAGTCCAGCTTGGGGGGAGAGGGTGGAATCCTCAATGTCTGATGTGGCTGCTGTCATTTAAATGCACAAGGTTTCGAAGCATCCAGTAGGAAAGCAGACATAGCTTTTTAAAATCATACAAAGAATGAACCGCAGTTGCTAATTAAGAACACTTTTTTTTCTTAGTTTTGTCCTTTAAATGTAGAAATTAATTACATATCAAAGGAATGAACAGCCTTTAGTATGAAGTTGTTACAAGCTCATTAAATGTGTTTACATCCAAAGTAGATACATTTAAAGAAAAGCGCTTTTTGCCTGACAGGAGCAAATGAGCTGAATTACGTGGGTCATGTTTTCCACTCCAGCTGATTTTACAGATGTAGGCACTGTGACTTTAACACATGCAGTTTTGACAATGTTTGCAATTACTTGTGAAAACTAATCCTGCACACGTTGCTTCCCTGAGCCTCAGACCTACTTAAAATAGACACAATGCTCTGACTGATAGCAATTTCAATCATATTTTAAAAGTAATAAGAAAGAACTGTTCAGAAAAAGATATTTGTGCTGTAACTAACAGTTGCTTACAGTGTCTCTAGGCACAAAAACCTATCATCTGTCATTAGCAGACAGTTATTTCCAATGATGATATCAAAGTACTGGTTAAGAAAAGGGAGCTCTTTCTATAGTATGCTTCCTTACACAGTGTTCCCTGCTAGGGAGCCTTATCACTCAACACTGACTTCAGTGTTCAACTAATAAAACTGGACTCAAGCAGAGCTCGGGCTGAATTGAACAATTTAAAAACTTTAAAAAGCAGCTTCCCAACCTCAATTTCTGTTCCCCCCAAACAGCAGCAGCAAGCGTGGGAACTGTCCTGGAAGGATGGAGGTAGGACCATGTGCTGAACAGTAGATTATGTGACAATAGTACGATTATGTGACAATAAAAACACGTTAACACTCCCATATTTAACAATGGAAGTTTCAGAAGCAAAAGGCTTCTTAAGCAGCGAAATAAGGATGGTTAAGAATAACAGGCATCCCCTATAAAAAGCCAGCAAAAGCACTAACAGCACCTCACCCCATACAGGCTCCACAGCATGTCCCAAAGTCTTGGAAAGGCTGAGAAGCTACTCTACAGTGCGGGTGGAAGCAGACGTTTCAGAACTGAACAGCATGCAGAAGGTGTGCAGCTGACCCAGACAAGCATGGCTTGCTTACTGTAAGCGGTATCGGGTTGACATTTTCAAAACAGTCCCATCATCTGGGGATGTCAGCTGACACCAGCACCCTTTAAAGGGCCTCGCTGCTTCACCATCCTTTGACCTGGTGCCTAACGCCACCCTTGAGGGATAATAAAGACTACGGAGGGAGTGGGCCTGGCTGCAGCACTGCCTTCCAGGGAAGCCGTTTGGCTCTACCACCGGAGCACTGTCGGTGACAGGAGATGAGAAGCAAGGGCAACATCTAGCAGTAAGCGCTGCTTAAGCAAGCTGAGGCTTCGGGCTCAGAATGCCAGAGCTTGTCACTTCATCCTGTACGGTGCTCTCAGGACAAGCCAAGGAGTTGAACAGCCGTGGAAAATTACTATTCTCCAGTAGCAGTCCTGCAGCGGTGCTGCTTAGACTGTTTAACTCTTAACTACAATTTTAACAAGATGAGGAGTTTACAAATTTTAAAAAAAAGTACCTGAAAAAGGGGAAAAGCTGATTATGATGCTGATCTGATTTGGCTGATGGAGGCAGATGTGGGAGGTACATAAGAGTTTTTTCTACCTTAACCTTAAGGTTAAGGTTTTAACCTTTTCCTATGGCAACTAACGCTTCCCTGTGCGTTACTGAACAGGCATAGTCAGTCGCGTCCTGGGGGTATACACAGGAGGAGTTTAGGAATCCGGATAAATGAAAGTAAATTTAAAGTACTATGACCATGAAAAATAGACGGAGCTTACTTCCTTTTCTTTGGAGCTCTATAATAGAAGCTCCAGCTTCTGGGTGGCGTTCATGGGAAAGTACTAGGGTTTTCCAAATATCTCTCTTTGTATTGTCTGCAAGACACTTTGTGCAAATTTAGCATGAAGCACCTGTCACCCATCACTACAGCTGTGCATATAGCTCACCTAAGAATTTTATAATTAAAAGTTATCCATATAATTTTCAAAGGACTGATGGCACTTATCGCATCTGAAAAGAGAAATTCTGACATTACTGTTTCACCCCTCCCAAGTAACAGTACTGTCGTCAAAATTCACACAACTCAGCCTTGTATTTAAAGCATAAGGCTGCAAGTCCGTCATTAGCACGGCTACTACACTTTTGTTCCTAGTCAGAATGAATCTATACTTCAGTTGGATTTTTTGGCACTTTGGCGAGAAAGCTCTGGACAGCTGGAAGAGACCTGCTCAATCCGTTTTTGTTTTCTTCTCTGTATCAATTTTCCACCTGTGAAACCCAAAATCCCACCACCAAGTGCAGCTGCAATTCCTGCCACTTTGAAGCCTGCAAGGAGACCAATAGGACCCCCCACCACTCCGCCAATGACTGCACCTGCCACAGGCAGAGCCGCCAGCTTGTATTTTGCAGCCTGTAAAGGGGAAAAAAACAAAACAAAAACAAGAGTTATAAAACAATAGAATACTTGCCTGTGGCGATGTGCGTTTTCCCCTCATTGCTCTTGGCAATGACTTGAATGCTCAGTGATAAATAAACTTTACAAATTAGTATTTAAAAAAAGATGATCTACTATCCCACGTGTATGACAGAACGTACCAAAAACAATTCGGGATTGAGCAATCTCATGTATGCAGTTGTGAACCAGGTCCTTTTACGTGCTACTGCCTGATTATGTACACTATTTATTACCGTCTCCGTCATTAAATCAAATGAGAAACGGAGAAAATGCTCCGACTTCTCAGCAACGTGCCTGAATCTAGGTTTGTGGCCTATTAGCAACTATCACTGACATCTACGTAGAACGGAATTGAAATTGCATGTTATCATCAACCTCTTGTTTTACGCTGACTTCGTTCTTGTGAGCCAATCTTTGAATGCTCTTGTCTTTGCAGGTAAACCAAGGTAGCATCAGAATAGCATTAAAAAGGCAAAAACCAAACCCTGTATTTCCTAGTAGCGTGGATGTGATAGAAAATTACAAGAAAGATTGATTTTTTTTTTCCCCTGCTACCTGTGGGTCATTTCTTCCTTATTTCCTTAATTGCTGGCTCCCTCAGCATTAAAGACGGCAGATCAATTGGGTTAATACAGAGGATTGCTGGGAGGCAGAGTACCATTGATTCACCAGCAGGAGCAGATCCCTACCTTCCCCAAGTTTTTGGTTCCCTCCTCAACATTCACAGCAGCACTGTTGACATGGTCTTCAATCCTGTCAATCTTCTCCTGCTGAGACTAGATGCAAAGGAATTATGAGTGAGGTAGCCTGCTGGGAAGCAGCAGTGAGCCAATACACACCATTTTAATGCATGTAATCAGGGCCCCACAGCCGCTTTCATCTGCTACACACTGCAGCCGTGCGGCCTTAATGGTGGTTCATTAATAGCATCTGATAAACTGCTGAAACTACAAACTTACTTTAAAAAAATCTTAACTATTAAGTAATGATATGGTGTGGGCATTATACAATATGTTGCTGCAGTTAGAGAAAACAACCCAAAACATATGATTTCTAAATCTTTTCTGTGAATAGATGAACTTGGATTCTAAAGGGAAAAATAATCCAAACTAGCCTTTTTGTTTCCTGCTGAGTTTCATGTTCAAAAAAAATTCTATGAACAGCATTTATAAGATCAGTACCAACTCCAACATGCAAAGCTGCACCAAGAAATCTAAATAGAAGTGTTTAATTATGACATTATAAAACACCAACTTAACAAATAGAGTAGTGACAGTACTGAAAATACGCTGGCTGTTGCTCTATATTCTACTGTTTGATTTTACAAAAATGTTCCATCCTTTCTCCAAATGCATTCAGATTCCCCTGCAGTCTCTCTCAGAGAATGCTGGAGCAGAAGATAAAGGGGTTTGTGGGTTTGTTTGTTCTTATTTTAATCTCAGCAGTACCCAGGCTGTTTTATGTCACAAAATAATGAGATGGCTAATGTTCAGCTTAAAATAAAAGGCATTCTGAACTTTTTTCCTCTTTCTAATTCAGAATCTGCTGAATCCACCAGCTCTGGCATCTTCATCTATGATCCAATCCACACGCTTTAGATACTTGCTATTATATCTAATGATGGTTATGTGTAAAAGCCAGAAAGTCCTGGGAACAGGAACTCCCCTTTTTAGCTAAAGCTGCTAACATTTAGGCTACCGAATAAAAATTTTTGCAGTCCCTCTCCAGCCTAATGAATCTTAGGGGTTTTTTTGTATATGTGCAGCAGCACGCATTCAGCAGAAAGGGTGAAAGCCATTTTATCTATCCCAACTAACCCAACAGCAAGGAGATTAAAGAACTCTTCTAGGAGATGAGAATTGTGGGTTTAAATTCCCTGTGCCACAGGAAGAACTAAACACTGGGAACTGAGTGTGGATGACGAAGATGCGCAACGTTTTGGCAGCTACATTTGTGAGAGCAGAGAAAGGGCATGCTAAAGGTGAGGGGAACTTCAGATCTTTCTAGTACTCCTGATTAAGCAAGAAAAAGTACCTGAGAAACACCCACCCTGTGAAGTGAAGGCTATCATCACCATTACGATTAGAAACTGTAAAAATGAATGGGACCTGGGTAGAAGTCTGCGGTCAACACTGTAGACCTTCTACTAAGGTTCAGCTTGTGGCCCAGGGCACTGGCTAGAACATCAGTAGTTGCTCTGTCGACAAGAACTTAGGGGCAATTATCAGCACTAGTGCTGAAACAGAAGACTGTCGCCTCCTCAAAAAATTACCTTGACAGAGCCTGAATCAACAGGAGAGCCACAGAGATACTTGTAGCAATGAGTCACTGATGCAGGGACGGAAGAGCTGTTAGTTTTCTAACCAGACGGGGCAGCTGAGTAGTTAAACTAACGCTTTTGAACATTCCTCTTCTGTTGGCACTTGAAAATCAAAAGAAAACCTTTCACCTTACTGCTAGACAATTTGATGTAAACATTATATGCATCACCTATGCCTTTGGAAAGTATCTAATGTACAGGCTTTGAAACTGTAGGTGTATTTACCACAGGTCCCAAGTAGCAAAAACAGCACCTTTGTGCTGCCCTGCCTCTGCTAGCATTTTCCTGAAGTTCCTAACAGTGACTAGGATTTTGTAGTCTTGAATACTGGACTGAGTAAATTCAGTTAATGTTATTCTGCTATTCTGTCACTTTGATACTAGCTCAGTCTGAGTTCAGATTACAGGCAGAAGTATTGCTCGTCTTTTTTTCCCCCCAACTAGCAGTTACCCATTCGCCCTCTTTTTGTACAAGACTCTATCTAGGATAGAATGCAGAATTAATACTTACGCTGACTAAGAGAGAAAAATCAGTCACCAACTGGCTAAGCTGAATCAAGTCCTACAAATAAAAAACAAATGTTAGTTTGTAATAGTTGCTAAAACCAAGAGCACCAACATGGCAGTAAGGGAGTTTCAACATACCTCTTCTAAAGTTTCCCAAGACTCAGCTGCATTTTCTTCCTGAGGTATTTCGGGAAGGCGGGAGTAGATCTGGATTAAACTTTGGGAGCCGTCCTTCACTTCCGTGTTATATAAAGTTTCTGAATGAGAAACATGATGTTTATAAATAAATGCACTGGATCAGAATGCAGGTGATGTGCACAGTTTCTCGCTCTTAATGTTTCTCAAGGGTAAATTGATATTTAACCTAAATCAAGCCAAGCAACAGCCCTAAAAATGATCAGATAGGGAAAAGTCTTACTCGCAGCACTAGACAGTTTCTTAAAAGGAAGTTATTGCCGAAGAAATGGATTCATTTCTATCAGTGCCCTTTCACAATCAGTTCTGAGAATGCTATTAAATTATATTCCTGAATTCAAGGTCAGTTAATTAATTTTGTATCAACTGAGCTAAGAAAACTGAGCTTGCGACAAAAACTTTTCATTTTCATACAACACGTAAAAACACCGCGCTTCCGAAACTGAACAGACAGTTATTCATTTTATGATTGATTATTATGCTACTGGTTTGATTTTCAGCCATTTAGGACCAAAAGAAGCTGGAGGAAAAAGCTTTCAAAGTAAAAGCAGTGAAAAGCAAGTAACGTGCTGCCCAGCATTCACTGCTGGATCCCGTTGGGTAACAGTACCGTGAGGACGGCAAACATTTGCAGCTCAGCGGTGTAAAGGAGATATTCTGAAGTATCTTCCTCTCTAAATCACCTGAATTGAGTGCAGAAGGCATTAGGACAAAGTACGGTGGAAAAAATGGGGAATGAGAGACAGCTAGGTGGCGTGGGGGAGAGCAGATACAATGAAGAGTCACACACGTACCTCCTCCAGTCAAAGAGCCCAGTCTTGAGCCACTACGGATGTAATGGACATGTGCGTAACTACGGACAAGTAATTACGTGGTAATAAAGAATAATAACCAACAAGTTTGGCTTGTCATAGCAAGGATGAAGGAATAGCTTGAGAGTATGAAAGGCAGACTGGAGGACGTATGTATGTAAACACAGTGCAAAGATCACATTAATTTAGACAACTTCAATTTCTGAAAGAAGATTGCTACTTTAGTAGGACACTGATGTTTCCTTCCTTGGAGGGCAGTATCAAGACAAAGCTTAATATGAGGAAGACTGGTTAGATATGGCTAGTAATGTTAAAGTGTAAATAGTGCATTAAAGTCTTCTTTAGAAACAATGAATGTACCGAGATACTAGAATAACATTCTATAACTGTTACTACAACAGATACGAACAATGGAAAACAAATAAAAATAATCATATTCAATAAAAAGTCAGTCATAGTGCATGCTTATTCATGGAATTAATTTAAGATAAAATAAAAATGATACATTTTCATAACATTTGTCCATTTCTCAACATTTTTATCCCAGTATCTCAAAATACATTAAGGACCTAATTTTCCTACTCTCAGATCAACAGAAGTCTAACATCAACGAAGCTGATATTCAGCCGTAATTACTAAGTAAGCAGAGTAACAAGGATGGAGTAAGCGACTTGGGGTTTTATTTTGGGCTTGTTTTTCTTTCTAATTATTTCTACCCCTTTTCCTTTAAGCATCCAGACATGGAAGGCACTTCACCTTCTACAATCATTACCTGTTCTTCCAGAACATATTTTTGATCTGTAGCATCAGATAAATTAATGTTATATACTCGGTTCTGAAATATTCCTTTTCCCTTTTCAATATAATTAATCATATATCCAAATGTGTCCATTTTTGGATAAACCAATTCTGTTACATATTCTGACATTTAACATTGGTTTTGAGTATTTTATTCCATTTCAGTCCTTCACAATCTTATTCCAAAATCAAGTTTCTTCTGCCAAGAAAAGCGTACGCTTCCCTAATCAGCCACATGCATGCTAAGTTGGTTGAAATTAAAATATTTGTAATTCAAAAGCAAAAAAAATGCTCACTGAGCAAAACCGCCTCCTCACAAATTATGTTCCCTATTCTGGTCTGTCCTTAACAATCTATGCTGACCTATGGTAGAAAAGCACATTCTTCAACATACACGAATGACACTGAAGTTTTGCATGACACACATTCAAGAGAACTTAAACCTGTAAGTAGGTTTACACTGTTTTCATTTTCTAGGAACTAGAAATTAGTTGAAAAAAATTCCTCACGAAAATTCTTTACTCACTTCAAAAAACTAAAGAATAAGAAGGGTAAGGGAAGGTGAAGTCACATTTGGGCTGAAAGTATGAGTAAGAAATTTATATTCACTCGTTCATGTTTTATCAAGTCCAACCAATTTTAATAGAACTGAGAATGGAAGTGGCTCCACCAGTTCACTTACAGCATTTCCACAGAAATGCAGTAATACAAAACACCTCTGCAGATTTCATAGAGCAGCTTCGCACCTCATTACTCTCAAGATAAAAATCTAATGTTCCGGAAGATTCAATATGTTGGTTAAAAGATCTTAGTAATTTTAAGAGTGGAGTCTCACCTTTTGTTAATATTTGTTCAAAATGCAATTAAATTCCATTTCTATTGGACCTGAGCCGAGGATGGTGAAGGGGGGAAGGGACCACATCATTTCACTGACATGCCTTCTAAATGGGCGATTTGAATTTGTAAACTCCTTCCTTCTCTACCAGATGGGAAGCAACATGCTACAAAGAATGGGCATACTGAAGCTCCTTTGATTAAGATCAGCAGCCAAGATTTGCTTTCAGGACTGCAGCCTCTAAGCACAAAAGAATAGGCAATATACTGCATCTGCGTTAGCAATTCAACTGAGCTGCTTCCACTGTCAGGCAAACTTGAAAAAAAAAATCTGTTTAATTGTATTTAGTTGTCTGCCTGCCTGTATGTTTCACTTTAAATGGGGTGAATTATTTCCTGTATTCTTGAGCAGACTTGCAGGAGCGTGTCATTCCAGTAATATTTTTCTGTTCTTCTCATCCCAATCTTTCTGATCAATTTCTGGTCTTTCTGAAGTGCAGTTATGCTCAATGTCCTCCATACTTTAAAGGTATTTCAGATTAAAAAAGCCGTCCTGTTCTTTGAAATTAAACTCTAGTTCTCATTTAACACCTATGTAACTGTTAGAAAAGCAGTAAGCCAAGACAAGGCCTTTCCAATGAAATACCAGAATGTATTGAGGACAACTGCAGAAAGTTACCGAAAGAAGAGATATTTTAAATTTAATTCTGATCATAACAGAGAAGAGCTCACAAAGAGCGTCAAAGTAATGGCTAATATGGATGAAGGGGATCACTGAATACCAGAGTTCACTACTCTAAAACTCGGAGTTAGAGACTACAGACAATGAGTTCCCCCCAAAAGAGAGATTAACTCATTTGGCACACTGATTAGTAGAAACTGTGGGGAAGAAGTTCCTAAAGGATAAAGGACTGCAGAAAAGCTGGCAGATGCTAATAAAATAGGCTATACTGAAGATGACAGCAAATTGTCCTGATGCAGAGGAAAATGCTTATGGATTCAGCAAGAGCTCTTCAATGCCCTGGATATCAAGAATTTGACACACAAATAAGATGAGTACAAGGAATAATATAAGCATGGAAAGTTAATACCATAAAGACTAGGACATAAATAAATTGCAGCTACCAAGGGGCATAAATGGTAGCAAGAAAGTTTCTATAAATGCTTTTCAAGTTAGAGGAAGACAAAGGAAGTGTAAGTGCATTGCCAGGTAAAGAAAGAAAATGACATGACCCAGAGAAAGATTAAGTCAGTCTTTATACAAACAGATAGCTGTAATCAGGTATTTGATGCAATTAATTTAAACAAGAAAGAAAGAAAAAGGATAGGCTGAAACATAAAGAGAACAGGTTAAACATATTTAGATGCACTAGATCTATTAAAATCCTGAGGGTTTGATGAAATTCACTACTGAGCATTTAAGAAACAGCCTCTTAAAGTTCAAGCATTTCTGACAACTTGAGTAGGGGGGTCCCAGGGGACTGCAAGAGAACAGATTCAGTTATTATCTTCTTTTTTTGGAGGGGAAGGAGAATGCAGCAAATAGCCAGACTTTGAAACCCACAAAGATATTAGGACAAAATACTGAACAATCAATTACAAGATGTTGAAGATGTTGAAAAAGTCATCCATATGTCAGAAGCCAATTCAGTCTTTTTTATTGGCTTGGTAAGAAGATAGAATTTTTTTATGATGAGGGTGGTGAGACACTAGAACAGGTTGCCCAGAGAAGTTGTGGATGCCCCTTCCTGGAAGTGTTCAAGGCCAGGTTGGACGGGGCTTTGAGCAACCTGATCTAGTTGAAGATGTCCCTGCCCAAGGTAGGGGGGTTGGACTAGATGGTCTTCAAAGGTCCCTTCCAACCCAAACCGTTCTATGGTTCTATATTTGATATATCTTGACATTCATAAGGCTTTCTGATACTACTGCACATGACATTCTCGAAAGCAAGCCCAGTCTTCCAAATCTACTCTTCTTTTCTCCCTGTTTGAGCATTGGACTCACTAGCTTGTTAATCACACTTGAAAGAGTTCCTTTAGTTCTCTATATAGCAACAAGATGGGTCATGAAATCACATTCGATAGCAGGTTCTTCTACAATGCCATTGACTGAGAATACTCTTTCAATTTTAAAGACACATGAAACTTCCAATCAATTTTAAACTGCAGCAATCAAGCTTATTACTAATTACAATCAAACTATATGTGGAAGGATTTAATCCTGATGTAACCAACTTTCTCACAGATCATCAGCAGAGATCAGCAGCTGGTACCAGGACATAATAAGGGCTTCCCCCGAAGACAGAATGGTAGAACAAGGAATGAAAGACATTTTGTAGAGAAAGGAGGGAAAAACAGCAAACATGTCTGACTTGTAGCATGTTACAGTGTGTTTTCAAAATTTTTTATTTAAATGGATTTATACTGTTTTCTGCTTTCTTGTCAGTTACTGAGATAAAATGCCACAGGAAGAGATGTTCTCCTTTATATAGAGACTTGCTCCTCTTTTCCAGGTATTTCAGCAGTGGCATATTATCTTGTCTGTCATAGAAAAATTGTTTTCTTCTTGATGTTGCAAGCACTGATTCAATGAAAATGGCCTAAATGGTTACTCGCACACAATCAAGTTATTTGCAGGGGTGGGGGAAAGAAGTCAAGCTACTGTGAAACATTAATGTAAGTGTTCTTCTTCGTATGAACAGTCTTCTATTTCCAGATCCAAGGCTACGGGATCTTTTTCATGGAAGGCCACAACTACCTCCTTTCTTAGGATATTTTAATTAGAGCATTCTCCATTTACCAAAACTCAGTCACAGGTTGTAAGAAAAGTGTGGTGTAGGGAAAGAAAATCCACTTCTTGATTAACAGTTATTCTTCAACTGAAATCTCATTTGTTTACTTGTTACACTGGTCAGAAAATGCAGATTGGATACAACAATATAGATATCAGAGATACAGAAATAAAATACTACTACCTCCTCCTACAGTTTCAGATCTGGTTAAAGAGGCATCCTCCTGTCCTTCGAGTTGCTTTTTAAGTTCTTCTGCAGATTCAGAATGGAGCTGCAGGAAGTCTTTTATGGCAAATGAAGCTTCCTCTTTAACTGGATTTATCATTCTCTGCAGAACTGGGATGTCTTCCTGTCGGACTCGCAAACAGAGTTTCTCCATCTCTCTCATATTGGCTCGGAGTTGCTGTAACAGTTTTAAGAGTTATTTTGTAGCTTACTACATAAGAGCACCAGACACCTTTTGTGTTTGGGAAGCAACTATCAACTTGATGATCTTTAAATAACCATAAAGAGTGCCATTTCTAAGTTTTAATAAACTATGACAAAAAAAACCCTCGAAAGTCCCAGCTTTCAAGCAATCCCTATGTTCCAGGTCACCTCTCTGCTACATCCATTTTTGTTTCCAGACTGTATTGTTTGACTGCAGCCGGCTTGCCTGTCAAAGATGCCCCCAATTGCTGTAAAAGCCTGCGCCTCCGATAACAGAGTGAATCCTTCCTTTGAACCCATCCTGGGTCTCCCAGACTCAGTTATTTTGTGACCCAGCGCTATTCCCTGGTCTTTTTGTACTGCTCCTGCAGAAGAGTCACCCCGTAAGAAATAGAGCACTCTGCAGAGAAGGGGCTTGTCCTCACTTAAGGTAGCTCAACCTACAGATGATCCCTTCTGAGTAGATGACCCATCTCCTACTCTTCCTAAGTCGGATGACAGTCCTGTAGCTGACAGTGATACTGAGCGAGTCAGCGATTCAGTCACCTCAACCAGAGCTCAAAGCCGTCCATAGAGGAAGGCATCGGTACTTCCGAGCACTTCTTACTCGGAGGTGCCACTGTATCAATATCATAACCGGCTCGCTAAGTCCGTTGTACTTTTAATATTTGCTTGTGCTCATGAATTCACTCAGTTCTCTATCTATAAAAAAAATAACCAGAGGCAGTAGCTCCCAACACAGCAGTCCCTAAACAGTGCAGTGAGGCGTCACCTGGACATACTGCCGAAGTCTTTTTGGACGTGGCCTACTTACCATAGGGGAAACTAAGCTATCTGCCCCAGGAGAATAAGAACCAAAGATCAAGGAAGAGATGATACCTATTATCTTCGCTGGCAAACTAATTTATCTGTAGTTATCAGCCAACTGCAAAACAAGGGAGAAATATTTCTGAAGCCATCCCCATCAATATTTTGCTTTTCTTGCTGTCAATTTTATACTTTATCCACTTCTCCAAGTAGAGAAGTCAGTTTGTTTTATTTTGGGTTTCAATTAAATTATTTAACTAATTCATTCACTATGCAATTACTGAAGTTATTTCGGTGTCTGTGATCAATTTAGGCTTTTGCCAAAATATTTACACAGGTTGCAACACGTTGAAATAACAGCCAAATAAAATAAGTGATTGCTTCTCAAAATTTGCCTTTTTTTATAATAAGTGACTGTGGTGATTATAGCACTTCAGGATACAATCATTCGTAACCCCCAACTACCCCAAAACTATCATTTTCATTTTGTAAAGACAACTTCAGGGACAAAGGAGAAGGATTACTTTTTTTTTTTTTCAATATTTATATTCTTTTTTCAGAAGAAGGACAAATATATTTGTTTGATTTCAATATCAAATATAATAAAATACAGAAATATTTCTTTAGTTGCAGGAATTTTGAAAAGATATAAACTATTCACAACTAGCCAGAAGAGTCTGTGTGCAGGCATCTCCTGTGAGATAAATTTCTGTCTACAGCAAAAATAGAGGGGGGTGTTTATTGCTTAGGCTAAAAATGCATGCAACTTTTCTTTTTCTTCAAATTCAAAGAAGAAATTTATAGTTTAAGTTATACCACTCATTGTTTTAGGACAGTTTTTATCTAATTATAAAAAAAAAAGGCTGTAATAAAAATAATATTCATTGCATTACATTATAAGATGATATAATAAATTATACTATTTGTTGCACTATTAACCAATTGTTTTGAATATTCTTCTCACAGCAGAACAAGAGAATGGATTAACACCAGTGAGCGGTTAGAAAAAGAAAGGTTTTCTTCAGTAATACAAACCAGGTACACGTAATGCCTTAGAATGGCAATATTGCTTACCTGGAAAAGCAGGAACTAGATGGAATTTATTTTAATTATATACACTAGTAGAATTAATTTTTTTTTAACAAGTATGAAAAAAATAGTAGAACTATAATTAGGGAAGAAGGAAATTAATTCAACAACAAATTGATGTAACACCGCATGAGCCATATTAGGCAATCAAAGAAAGAACTATTGATTCGCAAAAATAATTTGTCAAATTACTAAGAGTATATTCTATTGTATGCTTAAATTAAGAGTACTGCTAGCCAACTTAGGCTGCATTATTTAAGGCTAACCCCAGGTAAAAACACTGATTAACACTAAAAAAGGGGAGATACAAAAAGTGACTTTGTAAGATACTGAGTTGAATTAGAAACATGATACCCAATAATTTTCCTCATACATTTCTCATCTTAATCTACCTTGCTCTTCCTGTTATCTTCCTCCCATGGTCTGCCCGTAAGTACTGAAAAAGGGAGAATGTCATCACTGTCATAAGCCACCATGTGCCAAAATTCTCCATTTATAAAATCTTGGAATTTCATTTAAAAGACAAAACGGGACTAGCTAGACACATTTAATTATCTATTTTGTGAAAATTATATGCAAGGGACCGAGTGAAGTTGATCCTGCTGTTTTGTTTCAAGAAACAAAATTAGTATTATCCTGTCTTTGGCCATAATGGAGACAAAAAACGATACACCAAACAAAAACATGTTGTGAAACAGTCACAACAGTGAGTTTGGGATGAGCTAATAATGCTTCCAAAGCAGTTTCTTTAAAAAAAAAGGAAAATTTCCCAGATGAAATTGAGTAAAACGTAGCTCTGCTAGGGATTTGCACCACTGCAGCTACAGCTGGGGCAAATTACCAGTATAGCCAATGCACAGGTGTAATGAAGACGGTTACTGTGCAGTGACCAACACAACCACCAACTTTCTGCTGGAGTTTTAAAAAATCCTGAACAGAAGCTTTAAGAGATACGAACTATCCACCCCAAGGAATGGCTGAATCAGATCCTCACTTTCACTGTTCATCACTACATTGCTGATCAAAGAGAAATATTTGTGAGAAAGAAGATGGAGGAGGAATCAGACAATGATATTTGCCTACTTGGTGAAATTTAATTTTAGTACCTCTTCCTTTGTGGTTTTGGAGAGAGGACTCTTGTTCCATTTATTGTCGATTAAGCAGAAGCTAAAGGGATTCAGCCTAGCACGAAAGCTAAGCCCCGCTGCGAGGAGACACGTCTTAGGAGCTCACCAGGGTGTAACATGATAAATGTTATGGATATGCAAATGATTGTGACTTCTTTTCATAATCATTTTAATGGGACAGAGTTTAATTTCTGGGTTGAGCATAAAAGTATATCACCCTCTTCCCAACTGTTTCCACTTTTAAAACCAAGCTTACTTAGTGAGGAAGGTAATACAAAATCCTGTTTTCATTTATGGGAACTCCTGAGTTTTGAACTCACCAAATTCAGCCCAAAAGACACAGAATTTTTCGTTATAATATTTGCAACTTTGGTCTGTTAACTTCCAAAACCAAGTAACAGTCTTTGTTTCAAATGGCTTTCTCGCAAAAACTGTAGGAAAATAAAGCTGGCGAAAACCTCGGGAAGTCATCCCCTTAAAGCATGAACCGTTGTCCCTATTTCTCTCTGACAGTTGTTTATCTGATCTGGTCTTAAAAGGACTTCTTTATGAAGAGCTACAACCTCCTTGATATTATGTTACAAGAATTCATTATCCTAATTGCCACAGCATTTTTCCTCGTGTCTAACAGAAATCTCTCTTGCCTCAGTTTAAACCAGGTATTTCTAATCCTCTCTGTTCAAAACAGAGAAAGACAAGCCCTGCCCTCTTTGCAACCGTCTTTTCCACGTTTGCAAACAGACAACACACCACTGTCACGCATTCTTTGGGCAAAATAACTAAATTTGTCAGTCTTTCCAAGTAAGTCTCGTTTTCCCTATTTCTGACCATTTTCATTGCTCTCCCTGAATACTCCCTAATCAGTCCACAGCTTCCTTAAAAGTGCGGTGCCCAAACTGGACTAACTATTCTACCTGGGATCCTACTAATGCTGACCAAAGACATTGTATGAGAGATTGCACTGACCACTCCCTGTTTATATATCCCACTATGTTTTTCGGCTTTTTGGTATCACTACCACACCATTGGCTCACTTTTACTCTGTGTCCTGCAAGTCCTCTTCTGCAGAAGTACTGCCCCAACAGCTTCCCATGCTGGATCTATACAGCCAACGATGGTCCTTGTCCCCATCCAAAAACATACTGGTTTTTCAGGTCTTTTCTCAACATCGTTATGAATTCTAATCCTGTCCTCTCCACCAGAATCCCTGAGTCTCTCTCAGCTTTATGCTGTTTGCATATTTTTGCTATATAATGAAACTAATGTTACATAGCTATTACATAGTGCTTTCATCCCTAGGTGTCAAAGGACTTTGTTGGAGTGAGGTTCACTGTTCTTCCTGAATAGATGCAGAACTGAGGGAGGGACACAAAGTCTGAGCCTAGTTTTTCTAGAGTGTCCACAAATTTGGAGGTAGGTCTGGGAGATCCACCAGGATGGTGGATTCACTATATGATGTGAATAAATACAATGGATTTTTTTTCAGAAAAGTAAATGAGAAGTGCCATGGTTTTCACAAGTACCGTGAAAAATCTATTGACTCTATCAACACATCCAAAATGGAAAGAAACAGAGAAGTCATACATAATGAAGTTGCACTGCTTTTCCATTCTTTTCAAAATCTTTAGAAACACATTCAATAAAAAATAAAGAATAAATTTCTATCAGAAAGTAAAATACAAGAAGAGACAAATGAGCCAAAGGAGAGCTTCATTTAAACTTTTTTTTTTTTAAATCACTGTTGCTGAAAATGACTGTACACATCTGCCCATTAAGTTTGCCTTATTACTCAGCACAGTTTTAAATAAGTAAGAGAAGGAACTATTATAAGTATTCAGTTTTTAGAATTATCTTTAAAAACACAAAGTATCTTCCCATATGCTGCTCCTCCTAAGTGGCTTATGAACAGGAGTTCCTCTACAGATGTCTTGGACTTGCGAGAAAAGTGACAGACTCCCTAAGGGATTCAGAAGTCTTAACAGTAATTTTCAGAAAACCAATAAACCTTATTTATACAAAAGAGTAAAAAGTCTTCATTTTTTTCAGTATTTGTTTTTCAGAGCAGTAATTTTTCTTCACTAATGGTGACAGCTGAATTTTCAAACCTGATGAAAAATGGATGCTGTGTTTCCATAGACTTACTGTAGGCCACCTTAATATATCATCATCACTTCACACTCAAATACGTAACACTCGTGAACATCAACACCAATGTTACACCTGCCTCATGTGCAACCAATTTCATTACAATTGAGAAAAAGTAACGCATGACAACAAAGAAGGAAATAATGGAATTCCTATTCAACAGCAGGCAAACGCACGCAGCGACCCGCAGTACCGTGCCACGGCAGAGAGCTTGGGCTACACTGCCACGGCATGCTGCTGATTAAGGACACGTAACACCACAAGGAAAAGAGGTAGTAACAAAGAGCGTAAGGACACCTCAGTGCTTCAGTGCTGACCCAGCGTGAGGCCCCCAGGCACCAGGATAAACACCAGGTCCGCATGGTTCCACCTTGTACAAGTGTCGAAGGGCTGAGATGGGACCAAAACCCTTGAAAAGGCAGCAGTGACTTGAGCTGTAGGATTATTTCCATGTAACATGTGACATCTCTACCAGCTATGGAAATATCTGAAGTTCTATCTAAGGCCCCCAGCAACAGCTACCTGAAAATCGCAGTGTCAGTACCTGCTTCAGCCACACATCCTTGGCAAGGCTGATGTTCCCAGAGCGCTCAGAAACTCCAGCACTTCACTTACTCTATCCCCATCAGCCTACACTGCTCCTAACGCTACCAGCTAACCGAATCATGGTGGTCATGCCATTATTCCACTCAATCTCTGCCACCATCATTCTCTTTTTCTTCTTCTTAGTTGTAGCATCATTAAATGTAATGTCATATACACTTTCCAATGGTTTACGCTTTACACTCTTTATGCTGAAATAGTACATGGATGACACAGGATCTGTCATGTCCAACAAACCAGTCCCTTTTTCTCTTTATCTCCTGTCTTCCATGCATTAATCACTGTCAACTCTCCCTCCATTCTGCATGTTGTTGTTTTAAATTAAGAAGTAAATAGCACCTCCAAACAAACCCACCACCTTAAAGCCTCTCAAAAATAAATATGATTTTTAAGGAAGTATTGCAGTAGCTTAGCCGTGCAAATGTAATCTTACCTTCCCTTAGCTTCTCTGGACTTTGTTCAAAGTAATGTAATAAAGGATATATGTTACAAGTTTCTTGGCACAGGCCAAAGAAAATCTGAGTTTTAGGATATATTTACCCTACAGATGGCCACAGGCTGCAATAGTGAGCTGATTTTACACAGCCCTGCACTGACACCATAAACAATCTCCTGCAGCAATAAAGACACTCATCTACCCTTCTTCTCATGCTCTCCCAGTATATTGCGTAGTATTCCAGAAAGATACTTAATTTAAAGACTGCGTAATTTTAAAGATGGTGTAGAAGACATGAGCCATACAACTAAGCTTTGAAGATTTATGCAAAAGAGAGCTGACTGAAAACCATCTTTTACTTGTAAACCATTTTCAGTTGAAATGGAAATCATAAAAGTGAAAAAGAAAAAAAAAATAGATTAACATTTTTCAAGTAGCTTTCCACGTTAGAGCAACACAGTGGAAAGACTACGTCTGCCTAGGTATGTTTTGCAGAACAGAGTCTCCTTTTGTGGGCTGAATATAGACTAAAGCCAGATCATTCATCCACAGTATTTTTCCTTTTTTTCTTCAATGCCTTATATCCTCTCTAGTAACTGCAGCATTTTTCTACCTCTCACTATGAATATGATTAAAGCAGTCCTTAGGTGTTACAACTGTTAGAATACTGCCATTTCACTGAAATTAACTTAAATCTTGCAATAATTAACTAACTGTATGGTATAGTCAGCATATATGGGGCAAAGCCTAGCAAAACTGCGTATTTATTCAGGCCCTAACATTTCAAGTCCACAGACCATCCCTAAAAATGAAAATCTGCAAGAGCACATTTGTGAAAACTAATACACAGTATGTAAGAGCTATTTTCTCAGTATTTTTGAAAGGGTGTCATCATGCCCTATACAAAGATTTCCCGGTTTCTTCACTTCCCTTTTTAGAAGTTTTTAATGTGGCATCCAGTCACCAGAAAGAAGAGGTATACATTTATGCTCCTCTATACTTCTATTATAATTTTGACCATCATCAAAAGTACAACAGAAGTAATTATTCTGGGTAAACTGAAAATTCAGAAAAATGGCTAATTATGTGCACATGGATTAAATGTAGAGTGGCTGTGCATATATTTGTCTAAAACCTGTGGTGAATGCCTTGGGTCAATATTGACTTAGGGATTCCTAATGTATTTTTACAACATCTAATTTTGAGAGCAAAGTGTGTGCTGCAGAGAACATTTGGTATCACAATAATTAATCTGATTTCTTCGCAAACAAACAGATCACAAGTCCATTGGTAAACATTTAAACAGCTTACAGCAAACACATTCTACATGTCATATAATTTATTATCAAGTACTCCAGACTCCTAACTATTTAATTAAAACAAAGAGCTAGTCTACTCTTCTTGCATGGACCCAGACACTTATTCTGCTCTCTGGGTATCAGAATGTGAACGACTTCAACGCATAACTTGCATCCAGATCTAAAAGCAGTAAGCATTAAATAAAACATAAGAAAATTTATTTTGGCTGAAAGTGAAAATGGCAGGCTTTAGGTTCAAGACAAATATAAATGTTTCTAAAGACAAATATGAGGTTTTATTACTAAAGCACTTAATCAATTTGAAAACATCATCTTCAACATCTTCAACATGATTACTTTTTCTCTCATTATCGATAGATTTTGTCTTGCTAAACAAATGACACTGATAATAAAGAGTTCCAAGAGAAGCCTTTCCTCCCCTCAGATGTGAAAACAGATTAGAGCACAGACATAAGCAAACACATGCTTACTACCCCACACCTGTTAGAATGCCATTGTTTTAAAAGGACTTCCACATTTGGAAGACTCTTTTGATATTAAGAATAAACTTATTTTATATTCAAATTGCAAAAATGCTGTGTGAAAAATCAAAATAAACATTCAAACCTCCAAACAACAGAAACATCAAGTGGATTTCATATATAACTTCTTATAATCTACACTAAAAAAGCTCATTAACACCTTCCATTCCTCAAAAAAGATACGTAACTCCAGCTCTGCCTACTGTCTAATACTGTTGTTCAATCGGGATTAAGTTCTTCTTTCTGAGTTTTTTTCATTTTCAGTCTGGCCTAATTTCCCACAGAAGTCAGTAAGGCACTGCAACAAACACGGGAATTTACAGTATTAGAATTATAAAATACAGTGGTTTAGGACTGTGCTACCTCTGCTGGCAAAGCCTGCTTGTCTAGATGCAGCGTAGGTAACAAAAAGTTTGTTCTAGCAACAAAGTCATGTCCCTCCTCTGAACACCACCTATGAAACCAACACAAGATGCCTCTCCTGCTGGCAAAGATATGTCTGTCCCCAGAATTTTGCCAGTACAGCATGTTATAACCACTAGCTGCTCTACCTGTATCAGCAAACTTTGCAGTGCAGATCTGGTCTTTCTGTTTTTCTGTATTGATAACCTTTTTGGCTGTGTGCTATTTAGCAGTGTGAAGGCTGATGTTTGGAATTAGCTTTTGCATCATTTTCATCAAGACATGCCTTTTTTTTAGAAACAGATGTGAGATTCCCTGTGTGCTGAGTTATGGGTGACTATGCATGAAGTCACTGAGATGACGCCATACTGACAAATGTGTCTGGTATTTCCTCCTTTGAATGATGTTATGCATCTAACAAGAGATTTGCACACCGAAGTAGTAGTCCGGATGTTCTGTGTTCGGTCTGAAACCATGCTCTAAAATTAACAGTATCCCTTATTGCAATTCCTGTCTTCTAATGTAGTAATGTAAGAGGATAGTTTGCGAAAGACCAGAGTCTCCAAATTTTTGTTTGTTCAAGAATCCTGAAACATTTCTGACTGTATTTGCCTCATAGGACACAATTAGGAAAACCCTACCTTTTAAATGAAGTAAAGCAATACCATGTACTTGACGAATCCATCTGTCAAACATACATCTCTGTGAAGATCCATCCCTGAGGTAACCAGTACTATGTATGTAATTTAATTCCATTAATATCATGGTCATATTAATACCCTTACCTGAACTGTTCGTCCTGCGTTAATGTGCTCTTCGTGCAATCTGTCCCAGAGCCTGCATCTCTGATACTAAAATAAAGGAAAAATACGCCATATAATTGCTATTTTTACCAACTAGCTATGCAGAAAAAAGGAACCTTCGGTAAATAATCACTTTACTTTTCCAAAATTGACAGTAAAGAAGCTGAGTGATATGCATTTCCACTGCAAAATTAGAGAGGTAAATAGCAATGTATTTTCTGAATAGTTTTGTACAACATATTTTTCTGAACTGCAGATAACCAGGGTTTCGGCATCAGTTTTTAACAGCAAAGAGATACTGTAGCATCCTGATACTGCTGTGGTATAAATCACTTGGTGGTCAGTAAGACGAAGGGCAGAAGTAGGAGGGGATAAGCAGTACTGGTCATACAGGACAACAGGTATCTGATATTATTTATAAAGAGAATTGCATTCATTACGCAGCACTACTGTCTACATTTACACTTACCATTTCTATATAGTTACAAACACAGTTACGAGAACCATCAGGGCAGATTTGGCACCTGCAGGAGGGCTCCACTAACTTCAATGGGAAACTATCCATACAGCACTTTCCACGGGACAGAGACCAGAGTAATTATTCCATTAGCAGAGAGCAAGTTTTGCAAAAGAACTACCTATCATCACACAGAAACCTCACCATCATTAAAATTAATCAATCCTGCTATTGCCAGTTGACATAAAGAATATAGAGACATTATCATGAAAAATAGTAAAACAATAGAAGTAGAAGCTGTGATTCCTGGAATATGTGCTAAAACCATCAAAGACTGCATTTACAATACTAGACAATATTAGAACATTCTTTTTAATTGTCTAAATAACAAGACAAAATATTTACTGTGATTTGTGAGGTATTTTTATGTAAAGTTTAATTCCTCAATTTCTAAATATGCTTTGTTACCAATAAAAAACTTTATCTACAGCCTACATCTTTCCTTAATTCTTTTCATAATTTTAGAGGCCACAGTAAAAGACCACAGCTTACTCAGCTTCCTAAAATACAATGAGAAATCTGAAGTTACTTCTTATTTTCAGAGAAAAAAGCTCTTGCATGTTAGGATTTTGTAGTGCTATGGAGGAGAAAAGGCTTAGTGTTCAATTAAGTCAAATTTAAGTGATTTTTCTAGGAAACTAGCAACTTCTGCATAAATTATTATGCCATTAAAATCACTGCCATTGTTCTTTCAAATAAAATGGACAAAAAAATCTGTATCAACCGTAGGTCTTCCAATTCAATCATCCCTGAAAGAGTACTGAAACAGGAATTTCTGAGGGTGGAACAGAAGGGGCTTGGGGAAAAATTACCTTTTCAATTTGAGCTGACTGTAATATATTGTCCACATACCGAATAATAAAAAAACCTGTTTTCCAGTTAAGAACAACAAGAAGAATTCCTCAGGAAACCTTTATTGCTCTTTATAATTTCTACTAGAAAGACTCAGCACATTTATCTGCTTTATATATTTAGTAGTTATGTTACTTTGCTTTGAAATTCCTAGTATGCTAGTGATGACCTCAAAAAATGCAATGACTTAATACACCCAGTGCAATGACATTCATACGGTCAGAGAATTCTTCCTTGTTGAGTTCTCTTTGTTACCCAACACAAAGTAGGCCATACTCCTCGGCAATGTTCACTCTGGGGGACTCAAGGATAGCAAACCTTGAGGAGAGATGGTATTGCCATTATTCATCATTAACAAATACATGTAAAACTAAGGGAGGTCCATGAAGTAAAAATACCTATGGAATCCTAACCTGTTAGAGTGGGTCCAGAGGATGGTCACGAAAATGGTCAGAGAGATGGAACACCTCTCCTGTGAGGAAAGGCTGAGAGAGTTGGGGTTGTTCAGCCTGGAGAAGAGAAGGCTCCGGGGAGACCTCATTGCAGCCTTTCAATATATAAAGGGGGCTTAGAAGGAAGACGGAGAGACACTTTTTACCAAGGCCTGTAGTGACAGGATAAGGGGCAATGGTTTTAAAATGAAAGAGGGTAAGTTTAGATTGGACATAAGAAAGAAATTTTCTGTGATGAGGCTGGTGAGACAGTGGAACAGGTTGCCCAGAGAAGTTGTGGACACCCCATCACTGGAAGTGTTCAAGGTCAGGTTGGCTGGGGCTTTGAGCAACCTGATCTAGTGGAAGATGTCCCTGCCCATGGCAGGGGGATTGGACTAGACGGTCTGTAAAGGTCCCTTCCAAACCAAACCACTCTATGTTTTCATGAGCCTATGATATTTAAACGTAATTGTGCTATAGCCAAATAGTTTGTATTCCACATCAGAAATACAAAACATAATGTTACTCTTAGACAATCTCTTTTCCTCTTTGTCCCATTCTCTTTTGAGAACTCTCTTTAGAAAGAAACCTTCGTGCTTATGCTTTGGATCCCTTCCATTTCTCCTTGAAAGTATCCAAGTGGACATGGAGAGAACTCAAAGCTTTTGATAATATCCTCTGCATTAATTTTTGTAGCAGGTAGTGCTCACCAACATTTCTAAAAGCTCTATAATAAATGTCTTATGCGAATGTATACATTCTGATGAAGACTGCAGTAAGACTCAGATATCTTAATTTCTCATTTTGTGTAACCTTTATGTATCTTCCCACCACAACAATGGTCCCCAGCCAAAGGTAAAAAGTGTTTCACAAACATCCTTTTACTTTGGCACAGTCATGGGAAATGAAATTAAAACAGAGCAACAGAGGAAAGGACGCCATGTCTTACAGCACTTTTTTTTTCAAGGATTGTTGCGTATCACCAACGAAGTTTAGGGCAGCATGCCAAAATCTCCACCTTCCTGTAGTACCATGACAATTGCTTTCATCTAACAGAGGCTAACACAAAGTTGTAACTCTTTTGGATAAGCATGCATTTTATTCCCTCTTTTGGAGTGAAAGACCATCCAATCCACAGAATGTGCTTTAGAAAACAAGAACTCTTTGGGGAAAACATTAAAAGAAAAAAACCCAAGTCTAGAGTACTGATTTCTTAAGGATGTAAGTTTTAAGACTTTAGAAACTGTCATATGGAAAGTTGGAGTCCCAAATATTTAGGAAGCAATGCTATGACGATGGATTTATGGTAGCCACTTCCTCTGAAAAGGTGTACTCAAGGTCAAATTTCATTATATATTGATTTTATAGTTTCTTCAAACAGTGATTTAGTAGGTTAATTGTTTGGACTATCTCTGGAACCTAAGGTTTAAATCAATATTCATGAAATGAGGTTAGAGATATTGGCTTCATCATAAGTAAATAATGTTGCTGCTCTAAGCAATTTGACATAATTAGTGATTTTTGCTTAAAAGTAGCCTGTAAAATAAACAGGACCAGATTCTACAAAATTATCCTTTTACCTCTAGGGATGTTTGGTTTACGTGGCTGAAAGTTAATTTTACAAAAAGTGTTTTAGAGAAAACCATTTAAGCTGCTGATGCTGACAGCTCACAAAAGTACTGTAACACAGTTGTTATGGCTAAAATGCATGTAAAAGATATAAAAATGTAAATTATTATGGAAGTATTTCAACCAAACTATTGCTAGTGTTCTGATAATCTAAAACTATCTAGAGTGACAGATTTCAAATTCAGATTTGCCATATTCTTATTCTCACCTACTCATAAATCTAACAATAGAGTAAACTTTGGAATATTTATAGTTCTTACAGCCAGAAAAGTATTTAAAAAAAAAAGAAGAAACTTTCAAATTTTAAGAACATTACACTGAGTGTGGACTTTTTAAAGAATCTGGCATTTAGGGTCTATATTTATACTCAGATGTATTACTTCTCATAAATGTTTGTCTCTTATATTTTTTGTCAATACACCGAAGTTCTGAAGCCTTCAGTACTGCTGAATACCTTCCGGTACAGTTACCAATTGTTTATTTGAAGGTTTTATCCATAGTTACTTGTGTCTAATAATTCTGTTAATTACTAATTCAAATATCAAATCTGTCAGGACTTATACCGTCTAGGGATGCAGAAATTTTTAATTAATAGTACTCTGAAATCAGAGAGACAAATACCGAAGTTCTGAAGCCTTCAGTACTGCTGAATACCTTCCGGTACAGTTACCAATTGTTTATTTGAAGGTTTTATCCATAGTTACTTGTGTCTAATAATTCTGTTAATTACTAATTCAAATATCAAATCTGTCAGGACTTATACCGTCTAGGGATGCAGAAATTTTTAATTAATAGTACTCTGAAATCAGAGAGACAAATCTGTACTAAACATTGCTACCACTTCTTGCTTTCATAAAAGTGTTGTTCTAGAGGAAATGCAGTTAACGCTTTAAAGAACTATGTTTACAATTATTTAAGGATTTTTCTGATATGCAAATTTTATTATGTTGACTAAACAGATCATTCACATTGATACCAACAACCTGAAAATCTCAAGAAATGTCCAAACCAGATACTTTTAGATTGCATCAGATTTTTACATTCAAAATATAAAATTCAACTCAATAAAGCATCCTGGTATTTCAATGTGATTATTGAGTGCCATAAGAGAAACGCTGCTGTTTGTATTGCCTATAATTAAACTCTGGCTAAGCATGAGTTTCTCTGACAATGCTTTGAACAAAGTGTTAAATCAGAACTAACCTAAAGACTCGTTTTATCCCGAGTGCTAATATTTTCTGCATTTTCTTCTAGACACAGAAAACTATCCTTACAACGATCTCCCATTCTGTCTGCAAAACAGGAATGCTTGACTCAAATGAGTTGCTGGGCCAATAAAAACTTCAGCTGACCAACACATGGCTGAATTAAGTGGAACGTATTACACCCCTTCCCTGATGCCATGGTAACACTATCTGGCTAGATACAGCATAATTATACTTTGTCTAAATACATAAAAGATTTTCAGCAGGATCAACCAGTAACTGGCTACCGCTCCTCACTGACCAGGTTCTGCAAAACGCAGCAATTCCCAAGATCATCTCTCACACTGGTTAAATACTACACAGGGTAATAACTGATCATGACTCTGTTTCTCATTGCAACACCCAATGCCTTTTGAAGCTTCTTGATAGGGTTTTTATATATCCAAAATGAACGGGGTTTTACATATACGGATAATACTTAGCGAAGAACCTATTTAGCTGTATAAAGTAATACTCTTCCAAAAAAAATCAAGCAGTGTAACAGTTATGCCCATCCCCTCCATCCTCTCTCCCTAATTACTATCTTGCACACATCAAAAGCTTATCGTCACCTTCAAAGCGCAACAAAACCATTTGTGTAACACTAATGTGCCCTGCTAATCACTTCCCATTCTGTACTGGCAGGTCAGCTCCCTCCTCCCATCACCAGACTAAGTTTTTCCAGTGCCCACCCGTTTGCTCTTCTCAGGCAAGGCTGTAGCTTTTATGCCACCCTTTCGCGGGTATTTATTAACTGCATCCCTCAATTTCTGGATGCCTTCCTCAAGGCTCTGAAGAATGGTACACCTCACTACTCCACACTCATTGATGCTGTTGGTGTTAACTGAAGTGCTGCCCTGAAGATATGATTTTTAACATAAGCCAACTGTGGACCAAAAAGTACCTCTCTGCAACCAAGAAATCCCAATTGGTGCATTATGACAAATGCATGTTGCTTCCATGCACAGTTGTGTGACTTCTGTTTAGAGAAAGAAGGGAATAACCTAGCTACCAAGACTGTCTATATTTGAATGAAACAGCTTGCATGGAAAAGCTATTATTACGATGCTCTCCTCTAGGCACCTCTGAATCCTGTCCTATTCCGCTTCATTCTTCACTAGTTGCCCTTAGCTAGCTCTATGGCCACTGCTAGGTATGAGCCATGCACACTGAGAGACGTACGCACTGATCCCTGGAGGCTGTACACCTCTCCAGGGCAATTTAACAGTCAAGGCTTCTTGCTTCCACATCATCTCACCCAAGAGCAAGCTAATACTGACTCCACTGTACTCTGGCTACAATGCAAAGTAACTCAATTAACTGTTCTTTATGGGAGAAGCTGGAGAACAGCAAGCTGCTCCTGGCGCTACAGTACAGGGCTGCTGCAAACTGGCCAACTCCAAGGCAAAAAAATGCTGAATCAGCTGGCATCTAGATAATGTAATGAATTATACAAATATGCAATAACAAAGAGTAAACAACATGCTGTGACTGAAAAAATAGGTCAACTCATTCAGAAGTTATTGCTTCAAGCAAATATTATACTAATACACTTTTCAGTTTGTGAATATTGCAGTTCATATCCTCATTGTATCCTTATTACACCCTTACCAGGAGAAAGTCAAACGATTATCTCCCATCATTAGTCCCAGCAGCCCCAGGTCTTCCCCTATCCCAGTTTTTCTCTCGTGCCATGGTCAGCCACCATTTCTGCACTTTCACTTCCCATCTGAGGTATTTCTTCACAAGCTCCCCCCACCCAATTTTTATCCTTTATTTACATAAGCCAGGAAGTGTTTCCTCTTGCACACAAGTAAAGGAAAGTAAGAGGATGAGACAGTGGGAACACAGAAAAATCATCTCCCTGTTTTCATTCTCAGATTCAGGACCAATCAAATTAGCAACTCCAGGAATGAGTTCTGCTAATTTCTAAACACAGGAGCATGCCTCAGTGTTGGGTAAATCTTTAGCAATCTTCAGCTGGTGAAGTTCAACCAGTATCTACTGAGTACCTGCAAACCACTTTTTTTTCAGAATTGTACATCTTGGCCAAAAAATGGAAGATTTTTAGAGGCACAGCAAAATGTACAGTCCAGACAAAGACCACCCCACAAAAATACCTCAAGCGTTCCAACACGTCACTGGTTCAAAAAGAAATTATCACTAAGCTATCAATCACTTACTATCACTTAAACTAAGCATTTCTTATTAAATGACTGTCACTTGAACAACACATTATTTCCTGACTATGTTCTCAGAAACAAAGACATGGATTTATTTTCCTTCCTCCCCCATCCCAAACTACTTGAGGCAGAAACCTGGCATGGAAAATTTCATCCAAAAGGTTACCCACTTGGTAAAGTTACAGTAAAGTTATGGTAAAAGTTGTGAACAAATGACAGCAGCAAAATGCAAAACAATTTCAACAATAATTATATGCACCCTTCAGACCATACCTTTCAGGAAATCAAAATCACGTTCACGTATTTTCTTCCAATTTCTTCATTCCTTCCCAAGGTGTTAAAAAATGTAGATGGTTGTCCTACGCCATCCAGATTTACATATACATTTGATTTTATACATTGTGAATAAGCCTAGTCAAATTAATATGATGTATGATTTTTCAGAAACGTGCAAAACTGCGCAAAGCTACAGACACTCACTGTCACCGATTCTTCTGTGGTGGTAAGTATAATCTTTTCTGAACAAATATGTCTGGTATGGTAATTTCAAAACTTCCATCGCAATGTTGATATTATGACTGTAAGTGTGTTTCTGAGTCACTCACTCTCTTCCTTTTTTTATTGCTGTCACCTGTTTTAGTAAATCTCTTAGCACCCTCCTCAACAAACCATCTTCTCTGTTTCCACAGGCTATATCTATACTAATAAACAGAGATCGAGAATGTTTCACGTCTGAAATCTGGTCATCTGTGCTGTTAAATTGTTAGAACTGTCCCTGGCCATGCCAAACAGCTCTCTTGCATAAAGAGTTCCTGAGAACAGCTAAGGAGTTATAAACACAGAACAGAGGCTATTCCTCATCAGCAACGTGGATACAGCCACCCTGTTTTGCAGAATATGAGGATTTAATAATATGGACATAGGCCACTTCATGCCAGACAACTGTCCTGGGCATGTTTATTTTACCAGTACAGGCATTGCCACAGTGTATGCAAGAATTTAACTTGGAAGCACATTCAGTTTCACTGTCAAGTGTGAGCTAATGTCAACAAGAAGCATATAAACATGCTACAATTTTGATACAATTCTTTTTCTATTTACTTAAATAATTAAATCTTTCTATTTCTCTCAACTCAGTTTAAAAATATATAGAGAAAAAGATAGGTATAAACAGTTAGTTACTCAGAATAGTTGGCAGCAAACCACTGTGACTTAAAAATAAAGTAAGAATATTAGGCTGCTTTCCTTACAATAACTTTTTAACACAGAACAGTAATGTTTCTCACTCTGTAGATGGACTAGTTACTACAAATCTAAAGGCCTTTGTACACTCTGAATTACCAGACAATATAGAAATTTCATTTTTAGCCAAATTTGAATTAAAGCATTTCATAATCAGCTTTTCATCGAAATCTCTATATAATCTTCCAGCGTGACTGCTTCTATACTGTAAAAAGAACTACATTAGTAAAAAGTGACCACTAACCTTCTCAATATTTATTTGGTGTTTTCTTAACCTTTCCAAATCTGTTGGAATTGCCACTTTAATGAATTTCTGAATGGCAGGCTCAATTCGACGGAGTTTAACTTTTTCGTCATCTTCAGACATCCTAAAAGCAGCTTTCAGGTAAACACTTGTCCAGTATACCTTCACCAAGGTAGAAACCCCTAAAAACCAAAGAATTACAGACTTATAAAAATGCGGTAATTTAAAATCACTTTTTAAAAGAAAGCAAAATAGGGTAAATCAGTCTTTCCAATAATCACATCTATTTCAAAACCACATTTGAGCAGTATTAACTACTTAAAATCTGGATACTCTATTTGCATTCAAATGTATTATTTCCATTTATTTGCAGGCTTTGGGGATCATTTTTCATAGATAAAACTTAACACTAAGAAAGAAAACAGCTAAATAATTAAGGCAGATGCAAACATGCTTTGCAGCATAATGATAGATGGAAGCCTTTGAAAAAACCTTCCAATTAGATGCTTTGCTTGATGAGAGTTCAAGTTTTGCCAATTTACACTCTGAATCATCTTAAAAATTGTAAAACATGTCCTGAAAAGACACCAAAATAAAATTATTTTTGGAAGTCCGCTTCCTAGAAAGAATAAGAGCCCCTGAATCAAGATTTGCACTCCAAGTTTCATTTGTCACCTGCTGAAAATGACTAAGGCATCACGTAACAAGGGGTTTTAAACAGGTTGCCGAAATATTTGCAGGACTGGTACACAAGCAGCCTGAATTCTGTTCCCTGCATACCCATAAAACATAACTTTGAAGTTTCACTTCTCTAAAAGAAAGATATGTAGAACTGTATATAATAGCATTTATTTACAGAGCATATGAGTAATATAAAGGAATTCCATTATGCTGAATGCACACACGGGGCAAGAAGAAATTATTGTGAGATAATTTTGTAGTTTTAATACTGTATAAACAGAAATTATTTAAATGAGATTTTCTTTCTGTATACTCATTTTTAACAAAAACAAGAAGTTGAAGTTGAATTGCAGACACGTATGAGAAAGTTTTGTCAAAAGCGTCAGTAAAAAGACATGTGCTACCTTGGTTGTATGAAAGTACTACAAAAGCAACTGCATCAGAGGGCTTTCCCTGATTCTCCTCCTCCAGGAACCAAACTACTTTAAAATAATTAAACTAGCATAATCCTCCTGGTACAGATTAGGCACAGCAGAATGTAACAGGTTAAAAAATTTTCCTATTTTTCACACAGCCAAACAGTGAAATTAGACATTATTTTTCCCACATCTAACTATGGTGTGAAAGTGCAGAGGGAGAAAGTTGAGGTTTTTCTGAGACCTGTGATCCCTGCAGGCAGAGAGAACTTGAAGGCAGACACCAGTTGATGGCACTGGGTCTTCGACTGAACCACTCGAAGCTCAGTCACAGCCCTCACTTGTAGGCTGCAGGGAGGATATGTACTAATCTCCCGCACCTTCAAAGGAGCCAAGTGGTAAGCATCTTCCATCACGCCAGTCAGAAAGCTGAAAGTGCTTCTGGCAAAGGGAAGCTGTGTTTCTAGAGGAACATAGTCCCAGATTACTCACCTTTTCCAACACCGTTGCAAATAAAAGAATGTTGTGTTTTCCTGAAGAAGAGAATGCTAAGAGAAGACTCTCCTTTATCTATCCCATCCAATAAAGAAACCGAAAACTGTGGAAAACTGAGCATTTACTGAGAGTAGAACAAGTTAGAGGAAGTCAATCTTTAAGGTTTCACTGCAGAGTTACCACTGATACACCTTTTCCTTTTTCAGAACCTCAAAAGGAAATATTTCATCCATTGACTTTGCAGTCATTGCTACTTTGCAGTCATTGCTGTATCATCCCCACTTCAAATAACAGAGAGATACTATCAAGCAGTCTTACAAATTCCCTTCTAACCCAACGCATTCAATATTACTGGGTCTTTGTCCAAATCTCCAAATAAACATGCAGTGGGTGGTCCCACATTTTTCGGGATGTAAAAAGAACTTTAATCCTTTCATGTTGATTTACTCTTTCCACCATTCTAAAAACAATAGCTTAAATGCAAGACAATAAAAAATACATCGGTTCTTTTATTATACCTCGGTCACTATGGTACCTAACACATTTGAAAGAGCCACTTGTATCTCACAGCTGAACACCATTCTGAGCCTAGACCAGATCTTTTTTTGCAATGAGCAAAAGGTAAAAAGCACCAAACTCAAACTGCAGTACTTCCTCTTTGAATACACATTAATTTCCTGACAGCTTATACACTAATCCATGAGTTTATGGGCTAGAATTAATTAAAAATTGGTTCCTTGAAGATATTTAGTAGCCATGTCATGATTTTCTTTAATACTGAATCATCTTGAAGAAGTGATGACACAAATTCTTCAAACTTATCACACAACATGAACTCACAGAAACCCACAGCCCATTCTGTCTTTGAACAAATATGGCAGAGGCTAAGCTAAATCCATCATAATTTTGTCCTTAACCTTTAATGACATCTAAAGATTGATAAGAGTCAAAACTGACAGTTTAGATGACTTACGAACTGGACCACTGTGAAAGCAAAGTTAATGTAACCAACAGCCATATGTCTTGAGTAGGTAATCTGAATAAGCAACAGTTTTAAACTCAAAGATTTGGCTGCATGCAAGGCTCTGGATAGTCATCTTCTTCTCTTTAAAAATTCTCAGATGGTAAACTAGCTTTCATGACAGTATCTACGAGTCTCTTTAAAGCACTGCTGCCTAAAATTCACTCACAGTAAGTGTGAGAAACTAAGAAATACAAAAACTCCTCACATTCTCATCAGGTCTCCTGCTTAATGTTCTCTCAAACAGTATAGTACCTTTTGTAACAAAAATTCCAAGCCATAAATTACCAGTAAGAAAATATGCAACATCTTACTTTTTTTAAGTTCATATAATATGGTAGATGAAATTAACATTACAAGTTTTTGTGATGACCACATGTTCATTCCAGATGCAATTTCAAGGAAATCTAAGGTTTCTTGCATACTTTATTGGGTTTGTGTTTTCCTAGGCATAACTTTAACAATTCATTTCCAAAGCTATAATGCCTGGTTTTTGAGTAATCACAGAATAACAAGGACAGTTTAGGTTGGGAGGGATTTTCATATGCCATCCAGCACAAGCTGAATTAGATGTGGTTGCACAGGCCCTTGTCCGGTCAAGTTCTAACACCTCCATGGATGGATGCTCCACACACTCACTAGACCCCTCCTTCAGTGTTTGACCATTCTCCAGGTTAAAAACAAACAAAACCAAAGACTTTTGTTGTAGCTAAACCAGCTTGTGTCCATTGCCTCTCATCCCATTGTCAGGCACCTTTAAGAGGAGTCTGGCTCTGTATCTTCTCACACACAGCAGCAAGATCTCCCCTTCCTTCACCTTCTCTTCTTAAGGCTGAACAAACCCACCTCTCTCAGTTTCCCCTTGAATATCATGTGCTCCAGCCCCCTAACCGCCTTGCTAGTCTCACAAGTGCCGAACAGAGGATAAGACTCACTCCTTCGACATGCTGTCCCTCAGCCACAATTACTAACATGGGCCTCAACGCGGTTGTCCCTCTTTGCTGCAACGGCACAGACTCATATTCAACATGTGGTCTACCAGGACACCCAGGTCCCATTTCGCAATGCTGCTCTTCATCAAGTCTTCCCCCAGCCTGTACTGGTCATTGGGCTATTCCATCCCAGATGCAGGGCTTCCTCCTTGCCTTTGCTGGAATTTATGAGGTTCCTGTCAGCCCATTTCTCCATCCTGTCAAGATCCCTCCGAGTAGCAGCCCTGTCCAGCCTATCAACCACTCTCCTCAGGCAAGTAAAAAACACTACTCTCAACTTCAGCTTTTTAATAAGCTGTCCTCGGATCTGAATTGCAGTCAGCACGTACTTGAACCTGCATAAGTTCTGAACTCTTCTCAGAGGGTGCTATTCAGACACCATGAGGTTGTGTGACCCATCACCCTCCCTTTCTGATTGTTTCTGTACAGGATGATCCTTATGGGTCACTTCCCACTTGAGATATTCTATGATTCTATGACTGTCACTTGAACAGGGGCTTGGGCAGTCCTTCCTACAGGCATTTACCAAGTTCCAAGCACAACAAAATCTCGAGTTCTCCGAGACTGGAATACATGGCTCTGATTCTCTAAAATAAATTCAAGTTTGAGCAAAAAAGCCCAAGAGAATATAATATCATTAAATCAGTAATTAAAAAAGTTAGATAAAACCATTTGTAATTAACTGTCCTTTATTATATTCACTGTGCAAGGTATTTTGATAAACAAAGAAATTACAGAATCTTGTCTTTTCAAATGCTGATGCTACAGGCCTGCTGGGGTTATCTTCTAAGTAAAATACTTTCAATTTAACATTCAAAATTCATGCACCAAAATTCAATTATATTTCAGTGACAGAAATAACACTTATCCCGAAGTGATCAAGACCCAGATGCAGAATAATTTTCAGTCAACTGTGTTAATAAAAAAGAAGACATATCCAAAGCATACTGTAGCAGCATTATCAAAGTATTAGACGGTGACAAAAATTATATATATTTCCCTTCTTAATATTTACGTTTTCTGGAGACTGGCCCCAAACTGAAACTGAAATTGTGAAGTAAAATTAGCATAAAAGAATACCATTAACTTGATATCTGCACTTAATATGAAAACCATCTATGATTCTTAGTACCCAAGACAGGGAAGAATTCCTTATCCAGTTTGTTCACCCCACATCCTTGGAATTATTTAAGTGTATCTTCCATAAAGGATTAGTCCACATGCTCCTGTTTGTAAGCAACAGAGCAAAAGAACCCAAGGAGTTCCACTGGTTTGATCTTTGCTTTACCAAATAAATGGGTATGTAAAGCAAACAAAACTTTTCAAAAACAGATCACTTCCTCTTTCAGCTTTTGAAGGTCCAACCAGCATATGCTATGTTATTTCACTGTTTAAATCAAATAATCGTAAGGGGCAAAAGAATCCTAAGGCATCCAATTCCAAACGGTGAAACTGTGAACATAATTCTGACCCTAACACAAAACCTCTGCTTACTTTGTGGCGGTGCATAGAAAGCACATAGTCACATAGTTGCAGTCAATCAAAAGTAAAATTCTTCCTATGTATGGTAACATACTTGTAACTTGTATTATAAATTTCAGTAAATGCTGTTAATACACATCAAATGTAACGCTCATAAACTTCTGTTAAACTGCCTAGTGTCCTCCATTCAAATACGGTACGAAAAATGCAGAATAAACCTGAAGAGTTCTGCTTGCCCAGGGAAACGCAATGCAAAACTCCTATTTGATTTTACTTCACTTACGACACTTTAGACAACCACTGCCACCCACTAGAAAAAGTACTTCCAGTATAGATGCCTTGTTTTTAAGGTTTGTAAGGCCAAAAAGCTTTTTCCTTTTCTCAATGTAAATAAAATAAGTTAGAATACAGATGCTAGAATACAGAGACTTAGAACAGCTTTCTCGCTAAGGTGACCTGAACCACTTCTTAGAGCAGTACCGGTCCCAAAATCGCAGTGACAAAGAGCATTCACTATTGCTCACTTGACTGAGGTCTGTAGTTAGTGAGGAACACACTCCTGTGGCAGGCTACAGCCAAATTGCACTTTGGGTCTGAATTACATCTTTCTCCTTTGGCTGTAAAAGCAACCAAAGGAAAATAGCTTTGTTAGGCTGAAATAAGGCATTGTCACCAGCCCCAGTGTGTTCACAAAGTGACATGAAACTACTTAGTGGGATAAAGAGCCGCACGTGTGGGATCTCCCGCAGAACAACCAGAATTAACAGGCTGTGGTTCCTAGTGGATCTGTGCGCTTGTGGATCACCTGGCAAGACAAACTTGATCCAGACAAGGCAAGGGCGCCTGACTGCATTTTGAGAAATCAGAGCAGATGACAGGCGTTTGGTATTGGTTTTACATGTTTAAGCCAGCTGCAGAAGGGCAGAAAATACCTAATGACTAACACGTCAACATTTTTTGAACAAAGCTGAACCGGTGGAGTGAGTTTGTAGTGGACCAACACCTGCAATACGTGGCCACAGCGCAGTTCCACCTGCAATCAGAGCCCTAATACTGATTTTTCTGTATTACTGAACTATGCCTCTGGTCTCACCCCAGCAACCAAGAGGTTATGGAGGCCTGTGCTTCCTGTATCTCGCCCCTGAAAAGCAAGGGGTGCATGCAGAGAGTAGAAGCATAAGGAAAGAACAAAGAAAGGTTTTATGTCCTATATCAAGGCTTCAAGTGGACTACACTAGTTTCTTTTTCCTGAATTATGTTTTTAAAAGCTTGGGGAATGCGAGACTAAACCATTTGTCGCACTGTGCTTTTACTCTTTTTTTTTTTTTCCTGAATCCAAGCTAGTGCGACAAGTTCTGGTTCGGTTCAGCTCCCCTCCGGCAAGTCAACAACCTGTGCCCCCCCGCCATCTGACCTACGCCCCCAACGAAGGCCCCCCGGGCCTAGCCGCTCCCGGGGGTACCCACACAGATGGGGCACCCACACGGATGGGGCACCCCCAACCACTCCGCCGCGCTGGCCAGCCTTGGGTACCCGGACCCAAGGGC